>NW_019170204.1:0-29367 GCF_001792695.1 Aspergillus bombycis | reverse complement strand
AGAGAGAGAGCAAAATATAATGAACGAAGGAAGTATGGACACCAAAAGACATAAGAAATCCAGACAATGACTCCTAACTTCTGAGACACGAATGCTATGCAAATACTTGAACAATCCATGCCATCTGTTAGCCTATAACTCGTGGGGTATCGTGACGCATTAAAACAAAAGAACTAGAATAGACCATATAGTGGTGAAGAGATAATGGATGTTGATTTTTCGGTTTGCTTTTCTTGTTGTATATCGTGCACACGGGCTCTCGAGGTTAGATTAAATTCGACGGCGACGATCCACGTATCTAGGCCGTCGTGCCGGGTCTTCTTCTACCCAAGAGATCCGTTTCGTACTAGACGCGAAGTCTTCAACTGCAACGTTCATGGAAGCTAAATGAGCATCCCTGGTCTCAGTGCTCGCAACCGGAAACTCATAGGCTAAACGGGAGGAGGTTCTGTCCTTGACTGACGCACTGGACTGCGTGTACATCGCAGAGGAATCAGGTTCAGATTTCTTATGGGACGACCCAAAACCGCTGGCCCCTTTCATCCAGCCAAAGATTCCAAGTGAGCTTCGTCTTTTGTGTCCTTTGCCGTGAGACGAGGGTGGCCTGTTCACGGTACTATGTGACAGCATGTTGGAATCCGTAAATGAATGAGGAAGGGTTCTGCGCATATCGTCACCCTTTGTATCGGCATATGCAAGGGTAGGTGTACGGCCACTGTCATAGGATGTAGGTGAATTATCGTTTTGATTTGCACTGGCCGGCTTCGAAGGCCCCATTTGTCTAGTCTTGGGGATGATTGGAGAGGGTGCTCCATCCTGTTCATTCGTGGCATCAGGAATGGGTGATGGTTGGAGACGGCGGGTCGCTTTTGAGCCCCCAAAAAATCGAGGCCGAAAACTTATTTTTCGTCGAGGTTCTGGGTCCGGCTCAGGCTGACGAACAGGTTCTACTGAGCCTAGATCGAGCGTGGGTATAATCGGAAGGTCCGGCACAGTCGAGTCGACGCTATGGCGACGCCCAAGGAATGAGGACTGGCTTGGAGCTCTAGTACCACCTAGTCGAGACTGGGTAGGGACAGGGCCAATAGCCGGGGCGAGGGCACGAGTCTTCCCAGTGGGGTTACCGGATTTCGCTGCTTCCACCCAATCTTGAGGGGTAAGGGGCGGTGATGTAGATGGCGTAGCTAAAGCGGGCTCTTCGGCCTCGTCACACTTAGGTGACAAGTAATAGTTGTTATCTATCTTCGAAAGAACATGTTCCAGGTCATCCCGATTGAACAGCACCCCATTTCCATAGTAGCCAAAGTTCGGCCTATGCACTGGCTGCTGGCTTTGCATGTAGCCGGTCCTTGATGATACGCTGTCCAAGGGAAATATAGCAGGCGCTTCGTCTCCTTCGTCGGGACTAAGCGGTGGATGCATAACCTCACTAATGTTGGTATCTGTACCATCAGTCAGCCTGCTATTGCCGGAACTTTGCCTAGTTGTCAGCTCGTCTGCGGAACGAGGACGGCGAAGTCCCCGCTTAAGAACTGCAATCTGATCAACCTGGCTCTTCTCCGTAGCGCTGCCGTTGGATCGATTGGTGCCGAATGCATGTGCGGTACTCATCGTGTCAGGGGTAGGAGGTAGCCTGGAACTTCCAAAAACGCTGTCAATCTGTGTCTTTCGGCTAGAGCTATTATCACAAGAGATGCTTTCAAAGCTTGGCTTATCAGTGTCTCCGAACACATCTAGCACAGGCCGAATATTCATTCTCGGAGTGTCTTCTGGATGGATATCTGGCTTCGGCGGGGTCCATGAGCTAAAACGTAACCGATCCCTTTCTCGATCTTCTCTCGTAAGGGGCGAGAACATGGAACTCTGCGCCGTCGATGCTCTCTTGCGAACAGGTATTTCGATTTCATCAAAGTCATTGCACGGCCCAGTAATATCTCCTATATGTAGTTCACTACATTCACTCAGTGCGCTAAGCCTCGGGGAATCGGGTTCGCCGGTCTCGTTCATGGAGTGGAGGCTTTCGGAATTCGTAAGTATGCTCATTTCGGAGCGAGACTGGTCGTCGGCAGGATTGTAGACACTTCGCAGGGCCGCCGTGTTTTGGTTCTCGTTAAAGAGAAACGACGGTGCTCTCTTGAGATGGCGTGTACCCGAAGACCTTCGGCGATGCTGGTCACCAAATGTTGCAGCTCTCTTTGAGGATGTCCGTTCTGGGATGTCCATGGGGGTAGGAGACTTGGGCATTTCAATAGCTGGGCCTGGGCCATCGCGCGTAGAAGGCCGGGCTGTAGACGGTCTAGAATTATCTCCGGCTGCTTCTAGCTCCTCCACTCTCGCTTCCAGCTGACAGATTAATTCTACCGCCTCTGTGACAGCCTGGTCTCGTTTATCAATTTCCTGCCGTAATTGCTCGTTGGACTCCCGCAACCTCTGATTGTCTTCTTCAGCATCCCGCAACTCCTGTAGCTCGTCCTCTAAATCCCGCAGGCGTTGGAGCTCTTCTTCTATCTCTAACATCCGTTCAAGCTTCTTTTCCATGACAGCCATTTGCTGGGCACGGTGAAAGATCTCGAGTTTCAAGTCAAAGTTCTGCTTATTCATCTTTGAGATATACTAGCATTCTATTAGTGACTGCAGGATCATGGTAGAAGCTACCATGGTGTCACTCACTTGGTCCATTTCTCTCATCCCCATCTCCCGCGGTTGCTTTAGACCCGCAGCCAGAGCATTATTGATCTTTCGTTGTCGATCAGAGCCCGGCTCTTCCTGTGACTGGGCCTGAGAGTTGGAGCGGGAACGGCCTGGCGTACGAGGCGTACGGGGTCCATTATCGTCCGTGTCTTCTGAGGTTGTGCCTCGCGACCCCCGCGTCGCACGCTGCTCTTTCAACAGGTCTTGTAGCAGAGAGGAGGATGGGTTCACCAGCGATGTTGATCCAGCTTCGGGGGTTTCTACAGAGGTCCATCATGTTAGTATTCCAGTATGAGACATGAAATCGTTTAATGATTTGTTGATTCCACAACAATCATATTGCAAACATACTTGATCTAGAGGTTTGCGAGCTCGGTTTGGGTGAGCCGGTCATAGAAGACAGATCATGCGGCCATGACATTTCTGTATGATACATTAGCACCATCCGAAGATCGCACGAGCTACCAAAATCGTACCAGTATTCATTTGCGACGGGGTATCCATCCTGATCCGTCTCTTGACCCGAGTGAGCGCTGCAGGTTTTGACGATTCAGAGTTACCTGGAAGGAACACGTGAATAGTTAGTATACCGCTCTGAAGTCTGGTATCCCTTGAATGATTCAAGGGAGGAGAGGCTGGGTGTAACCAACTCTTCGGTTTCGGACTCTGTCTTGGGGGTGTATCGCCAGTTGGGAGAGCCGTGACCGGGGAAGGGTATAGGCAATTTCGCAGCGACGAAGGGGTGGTTGAGTGCACCGAGGCGGTGCTTCGCCTTTGGGGTGTTTTGTCCATGCCGGTTCGAGATCCCTAGATGGCGAACTCGGCTACCGAACGCGCATAATTGACAAGATGCACGACACGACGTAGAGTGCAGTAGAACAGTACGACTATGCCCACCTAATGCGCGCGTTTCATTAAAGGCGGAGATTTAAATCGACAGGTCGAGTGAGAACAAAGCTAAGTTCACACTCCCTATTGGGCGAGTGGCGATGCGAGGAGTCTGGCGCAGAGATACAGGTCGAGGATGGGTTCTCATGAATCGTAGGAGCCGCAGGGAATTGGCAGGGTAACAACGCACATACAGCGAAAGCACCGCGTAAAAGAAATCGTAGCGAGGCAAGTACGTAACCTTCTGGGATGTGAGGGGAGAGAGAGGAGAAAGATTAAAATGTGACGGGAAAGGTTATGACAAGTCGATCTTCAGAGCCAAGAAAGGAGGGTGACGGAGAGAAAGAGTAGGTAAAAAAAAGAGGATCCCCACACACTGCACGATCCCATTACAACTCTCCTTCTGGTTAGTCTTATTTCTGCGAACGGGATATTACCTTTATTTCCTTCCCCCATCAGTTGGGAATGTCCGGTTACCATGCGACGACAATTGAAATTGTGGAGAGGAGAGGAAGTGAATGCTGTGACACCCTCTTGACACTTGATTGTTGGCTAGTTGCATTCCCAGTAGTTCATTCCTTCGTATCTCTTTCTCTCTCTTTTCTTCATCCAAGAATGTGTCGAATGTTCAACTCTCTCAACAACCCCAAGTCCGTAGTCTAGTCTTCAATCAACAAGCGTGATAGGTCCCCCGGCAAAGACAAGCACTAAAACCACTAAAGGCATAGTCGGTACCTTACGGTAGTCCCGCCGTCGGTTGATCGTCCTTTCCTACTAACTCAACGCAGTACTGGTGAAGGGGTTCATTCTAAGAAAGAGACCAATCGGAAGGCCACTTCCCTCGGCTGTTTCATCACTCACCAATGAGCATTGCAGATTCCATTTAATTAATACTCCAACTGTCGTAAGGGCTGGACTCTTGACTACTAACTAAAGTCGTACTAGTTGTTAGCTCACCTGAATGGTGGAAGGTTTCCCTTCTTTCCATGCCAACCGTTTCAACCCCCTGCCCGTCTACCATCCAGCTGATCATCTTAACCTTAGGGTGACCGTTTGGAAAAAGAATGCAAACGTCAACACGCTACAAGAAACAAGCAACTGCCCCGTGACCTTGCCCAATACTTGTTGGAATCCTTCCAAGAAACAGAGATTCAAATTCAAGTTACTTACGCCATTGCAGTCCCGACAACCAGAAGCTACTAAGTTGCTATGTAAACAAAGCCCCACAAAAAGGATCAGCCCACGATGCCCGCTTCTCGCTTCCAGGTACACCGCCAAAAGCAATCCTGATCCTCCTCGGTAGGTTCTGAACCTTGTACAAGATGTACTGTGCATTAACTAGTATTCCACCGCATTAATTAGGAGCATATAAGGTTAGCCTTTCATAATGGGCCCGACAGACCTCTCCAACTTCATACTACAGTATATAGTTTCGGACTGCAGGTGCACCCCCTGTAGTACGTATATGTAGCCCGAATTGCTAGTTTGCGGCTGTTTGTAAACGTCTAGGGTTTCGATCAAGAGTATACAATGATAATCCTTATGGGTATGTGGGCTAAGATAAAACACCATGAAGCTTGTTAAATTCAAGTCTACTTTTCTTAATAAGCGAAAATAGCTCGCAAGCTCTTTTTTATTCGAGTGCCAATTCCATATAACTCCACCAACACAGCAAGCCCTAAGCACATGACTGGCGTCCCGGGCAAAACAATAGACATAGCTCATATGACGAGCACAGCTCAGTCTGGTAAATTTGGATGGTAATACTTTGCCCCCTCGAACTACCTCTTCTTAGCCTCCCCAGCCCATATCCGTGTCTCCTTGGCACTGTCATGGGCCACGCGGAACACTAGACCAAGCGATTAGAAACAAGCCAGAAGGTTGTAAGCTGTAGAGTTGTTTTCCACGTACACTGCCTCTCCGTTTCATCTAACCCCCGCAGAAACTCAACGCCGTCACCAAGAGCCCCCTTTGGGTTGTGGGCATGGTCGGCAATTTCTGAAGCGCGCTTCTTGAATGTCTATATGAGTTATTAGTCAAGCCTTTTCTCTTCCTCCTCCTTATTCTTTTCGGATGGGCAGGGGGTGAACAAACATTAATAAGAACATCGACCATCTCCTCCTCCTCGAAAAGCTCCAAAACTCGCTCGCTCAGACTATAGAAATGCGGCGCTAATGCCCGCAGATCAACGGTCCGAGGGTCTGCTTTTAAGGCGTTCATAACTCGTTCTGACAATGCTGAAGGAATATCTAGTGTGACTAGACGAGAAGTGCCCAGCCGGGCTCTTTGCTGATTTAGATACGGTCTGGTTGGGGCTTTGGGGGTTGTTCTGATCTCACCCGATGGAGAGCATTTCACCCAGCCATAATGGGAGGTCCATGCGAGTACCAGCTTTGATCTGACGTTGTCAATCCAAGGCCATCCTCGTTAATTGCAACCCAAATCATAAGCTTACATTGTCGCCCGGATTGCCTTCTAAAATGCCAAGCCCTGGCACCTCGAGTTCAAATGTGCAGGGCAATTTCTATCACCGTGAGACATTAAAAACACGCCCGACTGGTACGTGTAGATTTTCGTGACGTACCTGGGCATCTGTTAAGATAGAGTCAATATCATAGTATGACATTTCGAAGTAGTTAGATTGTGTGACTGTCTCCTAATCTAAAATTTGAACCTGTCCAGATACCTCGTATCTTGAAGTCGCCTTTCGCTTTGAGGCGCGTCCCGCATTTCGCGATGTCACGTGTGCTGTTATCGTTTTTTAAAGGGTAATTTAAGAACGCGGAGTTTGAACCCATACCCTGTAGCTTAACATGCACTGTAGTAACAGTTAACTTTGGTCTTATATTCCATTGACTTCCTCTGTTTCCCGTTTGTTACAGAGAAGGATTTCAGATGTCAGCCTTGGTTGATTCTGGTGACGTCATTGGCTTGCTATTGGGTCTGGAGCCTTGAAAATATATATAATATAAGAGTCTACGGGTTTTCTCTAGTTTTTAATACAACCCGTCCTCCTTCAAAACCGAGTGTAAGTGAATCATATTGAAGTTCATTATAGTCATTATTCGAGCCCTTGTGAGGCTCTTCGGCCGGCCCATTACATGATATTCCTGTGCTCCAGAAGCTCAATTGGGCTAAATCAGTGCGCTCTCTCAATACCCGAGGAGGAATATGAGCTAATTTGTACCATATCGTATCTTAGACATTCCTTTTTAATACTGCCCAGGTCCCAAACCCTGGATATTATGGTTTTGCTGCTTAGCGTATGTTCTACAGGCTCAATAGTGGTTACCTACCGTTGTTGCAATTTACCTTCATATCTACCTGGATGATCTTTTAGTTTCTGGATATTGACCTGATAGCGGTTATGATGCTCCATTCTGCGAGCGCTCGTACTTCGATGTCATTATCCTATCGAACCTGGTTATCCCAATGGAAATATGACTACCGATACGATGTAGACCGTACCTGGATACTCATTCGCCCAGGCCAAACAGATACAATCGAGAGTCAGCACTGTGGAATATATTTTCCATTGCTATAGAAATGGTCGACTAAGGATGGTAACGACTTCTTGATAGGTAACGCCCCGCTTATCAGTCTACTATAAGATAAAAAAAATTGCAGAAGAGCAAGTTTGGTGCCATTGCATCGTTACCTTTGGATAGATATATGCCTCATGATTTACAATATACTGCGTACTACGTACTGTGTTAAAGTAAGTATACATCTCGTAAGCACCTTAATGCCACTGGTAATCAGATAGTGCGAACATGGATGTACTGGTAAGTGGGAAACAAGAGACCCTTGCATATATTGTATAATAAAACTCTAGTAGATACTAGCAAGGGCTCTCGTTCTCCTTGTACGCAATAAGTAGTCCGATTTCAAGGCTAATGTATACCTCTGCCGTAATCTCTACAACATGATTGTTGACGCTGTAAGAGTATCTTGAAAGTGGATAGAACGGTTGAAAAGGTACAGTGGAGTCAAGTAATACACAGGTTCACGTACGAAAGGGTCTAGAACACGGATTTTCCATTAATCACTAACGCCAAGACGCTACTCCCAGTGGATTTATTGCATCCAGGAACATTCTTAGAGATCCAGATGTAGTCGGGAATCAGTCTCATCGATATTGTACTCTCGGGTTTAATTCATCTTACATTTGAAGCGCCTCGATCTGTTGGATGCTTAGTTGTCACCGTACAAACCCGGTACGACAATACTAGGACTTCGATTTGAAGATTTTCACCAATCGTCCTGCAGGACCAAGGCGCAGTTCGATAGTGTAGTGCGGAGGATAAGACAATAAATAGTAATTAATAGTCGTGCCAATGAAATTGTGCACTCTCAACTCATCAGCTCAGGAGTCGATTATTGACCCAGATTTGATCGTAGATCTGAATTTGAGTAGTTGCTACATCCGGCGTCTGCTGTTTGATGTATCCAGTTTTTACAAATATTCCTCATCTGCAAGCAGGCAGTTCCTGCAAAGGTGACAAGCTCGATGCGTGTGAATGTGATTGACTGTCAAGATAATTTTAGGGTTGTGGATTAGTATTGCGATTCGAGATAAATTTCCTTTTTGCATATTAAAGTGCAGGTGATGAAAAATGTCTCTAACCTGGTCTTATCGGGCTACTAGTGATAGTTAGGGTTGACTGTAAACATGGTGGCGGATAATTTAGTCTGTTTTCCCCCTCATGATCCAAATTTAGCTCACCTGGAAATGAAAAAAAGAAAAAAAAGAAAAAAAGAAAAAGAAAATTAAAAAGTGCGACAGGAACCAACGGTGGGAACATGACAAGAATGGACAATACTATTCCTCCTATACTTTAAGGGTCTTATAAGGGGGACCTTCAGTTGGTGGATACATTCCACTGACCATACACAAAACAAAAATAGGTACATCATACACACAGTACTGTATGTAGTACTGAGGTCCTACTACTACTAGTACTACTACTTCATCCCTCTGGATTTAACCAATTCCGTTCACCATCCAGCAGTATGGTACTGTACAGTATGTATGAGATAACAACTCTCATGCCCAGTTTTGCACGTCTTTAGCAGTTAATCTGAATCCGTCATCCTCATCCTACTTTTCCAAGTTTTTTATTTCTTTCTCTCTCTCATTTTTTTTTCTTTTTCACACCTGCTTACCCTCTTCTCTCTTTTTATTTCTCTTGCATCTCAAAAATCCCCCTTTCCCTTCCTTTCTATCCCTAACGTCCGATTTGATTGCGATGACCTTTGTCTTGGAAGGTCTCTCCCGTCTTATCTCTCTCTGATTGCTACCAAACGCTCCTAAGAACCTTCCCCTCTTTTGAAATTTTTTTTGGTGGATCACACGACAGAGTGCTTTTTCCCTTGATGGCCCTTGATTGCACCCTGCCATCCTCAACCATATCTCAAAATGGCGTACAACGCCGTTTCTCAAGCTGACCACGAGGTGGCTTCCAACGCGACCGATTCCGACGTCTCCCGAAGCTCGTCGCCGCACAAATCGACCTTCCAACAACTTCCTTTAGATGCCGATCATATTGGTGGAGGAACTTATCTGCAGCCAGCCAAAACTGCCGAGGATTCTAGCATGGGCCGGTTAGGTTCGTTGATCCGGTCCATGACCTCCACAAGCTATGACATGGTTGAGGAAGATGACTACGACATCGCCGATCCTCCGACAAACCGGAGGTCTAATAGTCTCCGTCGCGTTGCGCCGCTAGACACTAGAGCTGCCCACGCCGGCTCTCCTGAACCTCCCCTGCGATCCCCGATCACCGATACCCCCATCCCTCTCAGCCATCCTACCCCAGATCTTCAATCGCTACAAGGTGCCTATTTGAATAATGTAGAGAGGCTGGAAAGGAGTGCCGAACAACTCAGCTCGAGCTCGGCGGATATTGGAAGCGAAATCCGCAAGATGGATCGTGAACAGAAGAGGCGTTCGGTCAGCTCAGTCTCCAATTCCGTCCGTGAAAGCAACCCCATGAAGGTTACAGTGCCATCCAGCCAAGGGTCAATCATGTCCGCCTCTCGATTGGCCCAAGTTTCCGAAAATACACCTGAAGAAAGATTCTCCCAGTCGATGATGCATGTTTCTAACGATCCCACCCTCCCTCCACAACCATCTGTTCCCACAGAGCCCGACTTTGCCCACCATGGCCAGTATAGTCATGTCCCGGATGAAATTCAACGACCATCCTCGGCTGCGTCAGGGGACACCTTTCAACAGGCCAGGGTTTTGTTCACCGACTTTGATGGCGTACATTATGTTCCCCACGATAAAAGCCAAGAGCTTGGGCGACAAGTGTCTTTGACAAGGCCGCCTCTGGCAAGCAGACCGGAGACGTACAAGGAGCCGCAGACCGGGGAGAATATGGTATATTATCCCGCTCCGGTGCCTATGATGCTTAATTTGCCACCGCGGCTGTCACAGAAGCCTGCCATTGAGCAAGAAAAGCGTCGGACGCAGTTGCTTGGTTCGGTCACGGCCGAAAACCGAAAATCGGCTCCTTGGCTGTCTGGCCAGGCTGTAGGCGACACAAGCGATGCCAAGCGTGAGAAGCAGCCAGCGGATCTGCCTCCGCAGCTTCGTGCTAGTGTTTTCTTTGAACAACCCGCCACACCACTTGACGTAGAAGTCAAACAGTCTTCCGCAGTTGCGACACTTGACAGCATTCTCGATGCCTCAACAAATGCGCCGGTTACTGCCTTCACAGACCACCCGTATGCTGGCCCTGTCGGTTCAGAAGTGTACGCCAAACACAAGGCGTCATCTAAAGACTTGACGGCGCAGAAGAAGAAACATATGTCAAGGAGTACCCTCAGAGTCGACCATCCATCCTCTGACTCGGATGCCAGAGCAAGCTCATTCGCTTCACATCACTTGTACCACCAAACAGAAGCTGATGCGGCAGACATGCATGAAGGCACTTCATTACGTGAAGGCGCTAATGATGGAGATGATGCTGAGCATGATCCCCACAAGGACGAGGAGGACGAAAGCAACGAACAAGAGGTTCCATTTACAGGACCTCCTTCTACCTTGTTAGCGGAACTTGAAATGAGAAAACACGAGCTGCGGCAACGACAGCGGACTGCTGCCAATTCTGTAGGACTGCACTCGACGCTTCTCCAGCTTGATGCTGTTGCTCAAAAGCAGAGTGAACATAGGAAGCATCGACCTGTTACCCTTGCCTGGGAAGGTCCTGATGTCAACAAGCCAGACGATGATGGCGATGACGATGTGCCCCTCGGAATGCTCTTTCCCGAGAAGACTACTGCTACTGATGATAACAGGCCCTTGGGTCTCATGGAGAGGCGCGAATTAGAAGAAAGCGAGCCATTGAGCAGGCGCCGCGCGAGATTGCGGGGTGAACCGCCACCTCCTCCACCACGCAGCCCAGACAACCGTCCGACTACCATGTACACACAGAATGTACAGGAGCCCGCTGGGGGTGATAGTGGCGACGAAGGGGAGACCCTGGCCGAACGCTTGAAGCGCTTGAAGGGTAAGGACCGCCGTAAATCTGCAACGGGAAGTGAGTTTGCCGACGAGATACTTGCGGAGGTTGACCACATGAATGGTAACGACAAGGAGAAAGAAGATGAGGGGGCGCCAGAAGAGGAAACCTTGGCTCAACGCCGAGCACGTCTTCAGAAGGAAGCGGAGTCACGAAATTCGACTCTGAAGGTGCCCAGGTACCGAAGGAGTATGGCGGACCTACTTCATGCCCGACGGCCGGCCCCTGGAGGACAACCGGCTTCCAGGGAGGCCGCATTACATCGTACTTCGACCTACCAACCTCCCTACGATAGTCGAATGTCTCTCCAATTCTCGGCGCACCCCGGACAGCCGGTGCCATCGAGATATGCCCAATACCAAGGACCAGCAAGGGCCGATTCCTTTGGGTATGGAGCCGTCCACCCAAATACATTTTACAGCGATGCTATACTGGGGATGAATCACCTGAGCTATGTTGCACCACATAAGCCCGTACGACCAGGCGCCGAGACGGGCCAGCGGGAGATGATTGACCGATGGAGGCAGAGTATAGTATAAAGTCGTCCTTTTACTTCTTATTTCCTTATTTACCATTACCGCACCTTTAATTTTTTTTCTGCGTTGGTTGAAGGATGAATAGGGTTCTTGAGCGCATATTGTTATTCATGATGATTGGAAGCATGGGTCATTGCGGTGTCCTGTAGATTAGCGAACGCATTGCATTGCAAGTATGTATAGTAATTCATTTTATTTTACTCTTCAGTAATCAAGGTGAATGATCTGGTGCGACGCTGTTGTTTCTCCGCTCTGTTATCCTGGGCAGGTCTTGCATTGGGGATCCTTATCATATCTGGAAGGATGCCAAGCTTTGAGTGCCTGCCAATTCAGGCCTGTTTGGAACGCGACCATTTCCGGTGCCCCTGAGAACTCTTTCGTTTCTTTTTTGTTCCCTTGCCTTTGAGCATCGGCTGAATTCCATGGGAGTGTCATTGGGACATTCTTTCAGTGAAGACAAAGCGGGTTATGGCCCAAGTTGGCCGCATTCGGAAGGAGGACAGCGACATTGTTCCCGTCCCCTGACGTACCTTTTTCTTCAATTTACCCCCTTTTGCCTTAGCATCTGACATTGATTTGACCATTTCTCAACGCAGATCTACATTACATACCGACGCATACTCTTTATCTTAGTTATACTTAACCTACCTTCTATTTTTAACATCTCATTGTTTCTCGTGACAAACCCCGACGTACGTAGTGGTGAACATTGCATTGCACCGCCCGAGCCCGTGTGAGACAGTCCAATTTAATTTGCCCCACGCACCTGGTGGTAATCTTCTCCGCAGAGCGTGCGTGCGAAAGGATTGCAAGCGTTATGGAAGAATTTTGTGGTTTCTAAACGGAGCGCGCGCTCTTCTAGAAGCACCGTTGGTGCTTATGAGCTTGAATTGCAACTCTCACCATGCCGCCTTCTACTGTCTTCTCGTACTGGCGCCGCGATCATCGCCGATCCAGTGCTTCCCCCGTCTCCTCTTCTGCGAGGGTTAATGGCGCCAACAACGTTCCGCAGCTCCCAGTGATCCCTAATTCAACGGCACTGCCCACGACGTTTAGTTCGGAAGGACCAGGTACCCAGGTGTTGAGCAATTATCAAGCGGAAATTGATTTGAGCAAAGACCATATCGCCGTATCTACTGCTGCGATCAATGCTCCGTCGTCCTCTTCCGCCACCTTTGCGGTACCATCCTCCTCCTCCGATAAAGATGTTCGCCTCCATTCAAGTCCCGAAGAACGAGAAAGAGATTTATCCCTAACACCACGATCGAATTACTCGCAGCGATCCTTCCCTGGTTCACGCCCGGACAATGTCGAGGGCGACTCATCTAAGCCGAATTCACCTTTCCGGCTCTCCTTCGGAAAAGGGCTGTTGAACTCCCACTCACAATCCTCCGACAGTCATCTGAAGCGTTCATCTACCCCCGACATGGCGCAATTAGGCCATTCCCGCTCCAAGGCACCCCCTGATGAATACGCCACTGAAAGGACAATAACGCCGCGAAGAGACCACAGACATGAGAGTACAATTAGCCGCCGGCAAGGGGATCGGGATGTTTCTGCAGAACCTGTCCACCACAAATCGGGGAAGGCGATGCTTCATCTCTTGAACCCCATGTCTCTCTTAGCTAGAAGACGTTCTTCCCAGGTAGCGGGCCGGGCGGAGGATGTGAACATTAGGGCCCGTAACGTAATCCCTGCCATACCAGACGACTATGACCCCAGAATCCGTGGGAACATTGTTCATGATTTCTCCGCTCCTCGACCTCGTCGGAACCTGTCCGCAGCGCCTGTTCTACTACATGGCGTGTCTAACCGACATAGTTCGCACGAACCGTCCCTGGCGGTAAACGGGACACAGGGCTGTACTAATGATTTGGCAGTCCCTGTAAATGACCAGAGAAAAAGACATAGTGAATACTCTCCTGTCTTTAGAGAGCATTTTGAGGAAGACCAGAAAGCACTCCAGGTTGAGAATAAAGCTTATTTACAGTCGCCCCTGTTAACCAACCCAACCCATCATGACAATGATGCGAACTCTGTTCCTGTTTTTGCCAGGAACCTACCATCGAGCCTACCAGACCCTGATAGAGAACCCCATGATACCGAGAACAATACGTCTACTAAATGCCATGAGGTTGAACCGACAAATGATGGTGCGCCACTGGATGCAGACACTGTCGAGATAGTACCACATCAACCATTGGGGCTACCAAAACATCTTAAGAGTAATGCGTCTCGATTCAGCTTTGATATGAATGGTGTGGAATCCTCAACGCAAGAGAAGCTCTTGGAAGAAAAACACAAAGAGAAGGAAGCTGCACGAAGGGCCAAAGCCCGACTTGAAGGAGAATTTAGCGATGCAGATGACGATTTTGATAATGATCTTATAGACGACATGGACGATCTTGAAGAAAAAATTCCAGGTGTCAATGTTGATGCAGATGAGGAATATGACTTCGACGACTTTTCCGGGCCGGGGGACATCTTGAACCAATCGTGGCTTGCCCCTGGCTTGTCTCCGGTAATTGCTAGTCCGAGTAGTCCCAATGCCCCGAGCATGGCTCCTTTCCCGAACGCTCAAGGTGACCAAACCGTGGCTCCTGAGCCTGAGAGGAGCCAGAGCTCTTCTATACGCGATCCTACAGCTGCGCATTTGAACAACGAAACATTCTCTAACCATGAAGCAGAGACTTCTCCGCAGCCGCAGACTGTGTCTTTGTCGGTGACCCCACAAATGGCAACTGACACTCATCTGAATAGCTCACGGCTAGCTGTTGACGAGGATGACGATGACTTGTATTTTGACGATGGAGAGTTTGGCGATCTCACTGCTGATATCGAAGGCGAAGAATTTGATGAATCAATATTTGACGACGAGACAAGTCACCTGTATGATCGCAAGCCGGCAGCCCAAAGGGCCGCTTCTGTTCGGCAGGAGGAGCCAAACCCTGGAATTGGAGATGTTCTGAATGAACATGATGGGCTAACCGGACATGATGGCGGCCTTAAGCATGTTCCAAGCATGGCGAGTGACTACCGAGAAGTGGTCCCTAGGAGGTACGGCCATGAGGAGGAAGTAATACCCGACGTGGGGCCAGCGAAGTCGTATGGGGGTGTATTGTCGGAACATAACCTTGAGGCACTGCACAATGCGCTGGCTAAAGCAGCCAATGACTCAGCCACGAATGACAGATTTGGACGCAGCATCAGTGTTAGTGAACCGTCTCTGGGCCATGAAAGCGTCACGCAAACCGTGGATTCTCATTCGGGGCTAGTGTCAGACGACAGTCGCTTGAGCCAGCTGGCCGACGCAGTAGGCGTCGAGTCCGTCTTTGAGGATTTCGATTATGACGACAATGATGCTGCTCTTTATGATGACCCCATCATCGCCGCTGCCAACGCGGAGGCGTTGGAGAATGATGACGAAGGGTTTTACGGCCAGGAATTCGGATTCTATGCACAGGCATATGGGAATTGTACCTCGGAGCTCACAAATGGCGGGTACTTTGGTCCACGCGGGGTCGAAGGTATTACTCGCAGCTTTAGCAGCCGTGGCAAATTCAGGGAACCCAGTTTAACGCCCATCACTGAACGAAGCGAGTGGAGTACGCGCAATTCGGTCATCTCATTAGCCGCTCACGGAGCGGCGCACTCGAATCCACTGTCGAGCCCTGGCCTAGCCCAGCTGGTGGACATGGGGAGTATCGAGGATGAAATGACGCTCAGCGCGTTATTGAGGCTCCGGCGTGGTGCCTGGGGTGGGAGCAATGGAAGCCTCCGCAGCAGTAGCGGAAGTCCACCTCCACATCCGCACCCTTCGTCGAACCGTGGAAGTTTCACGGGTCTTTCAGACGTGAGTCCAACAGTCTACAATGCTCCTCCGGATGCCTTCGGTGGCACAAGCGCGACTGATTCTCCAATTGACAAGTGGGGACCACCACATATCCTCTCCCAGCAGCAAAACCGTATTGAAGGTGAATGAACACCGCCGACTATGAGCGTCTGGGACCCTTTCAGAGCCCCGAAATGACAGTTACAACCAATAGACATGCCATCGCGACGGTATATATAGCGTTTCCTCCAGCTCAAATTACTCACATATTGCCTCTACCTCATTTTACGGTTGACTTATCCTAACTACCTTAATGTTTTGAGATGTGCCTCGGAAAGCGAAAATGTGTACAATTTTAATGATTAGATGATTGATTGCTCCATGTGTGTCTATTGACTGCGTCCAATCCTTCTTGCAGTGAGCCTGTCGGACTGATTCGCTTGACGTTATTTCAATATATAATGATCTTTGGTTATGCTCACGGTTGTTTCTCTCACCTAATGACGTAGGCGTGATTGGCCAGTCGACGTGGTCATCCGCAAAAACCCGCACCGGGAAATGGTCATACCCGGCCGGCCAAGTGTGGCGGTACCTCGCTGCTCGCAGCCGGTAACTTCGGCCCGCTTGGCAGGGTGTGGCTGAGTCAGCAACGTGGCTTCCGCAGAAGGAAAACAGACAGCCACAGCCACAAGGCCGTCATAGCCGTAGATCCGGCAAACCCTCTCTCGCTCCTAGGATCCTGCTTCCTTGTTCTCTCCTGTCTCCCGACTTGAGGTTCTTTTGCAACCTAGCTCTCCTCTCCCCCCAAATCCTTATTTTCTATCCAGAGTGCGTGCGCTCTCTGATGAGTCCCGTTTTGTGCAGGTGCTACGGCAATTCTAGTCGACACCTGTTTTCTGTGACACATCGTGCGTCTTCCCTTCCCTTGGCCCGTCTGAAATTCTCGGCTGCTTTGGTAACAACAGTCGACGAGTAAAAATATGCTAACGGACTGACTAGGTCTCTTATATTTGATTTGCATTCCTATATCTTTTGAACTCTTAGAGCCTTCGTAATAGAAGCGCTTCCAACACTTGTTACATCGTGGTTCCTTGTTTTCTGTTGACGCTGTAAAAAAAAAAAAATCCCGCAATGCTTCGTACCACAGCCATCAAGGCCACCGGCAGCGGTATGCTGCGCGGTGTTGCCGCTTCAGCCTCCAGGAGGTCTATATCTCTTGCTTCTACTGCCAGACATGCCTCTTCCAGCCAGAGCTCAAAATTTGGCTTGACCACGAGACGACCTCTCGCCGTTGTTGATCGTTTGTCCAACGGCAGGAGAGCATACGCCGTCTCCGCCGAGGACACGAATAAGGGTGTGGTAAGCTACATAATGTCTTGAGATTGATATACTGCAAAGTGAAATAGTTCCGACTGACCCGCTTGGCGCGAATCGCGCGTGTTCTTCATAGGATCCCAATGATTCCTTCCTCTCGGGCAACACTGCAAACTATATCGACGAGATGTACCTGGCGTGGAAGAACGACCCGTCAAGCGTCCACATCTCGTGGCAAACCTACTTCAAAAACATGGAGGACGGTAACATGCCTGTCTCACAGGCCTTCCAACCACCCCCGACAATCGTCCCTACCCCGACCGGTGGTGTTCCCCAAACAATGCCTGGCGCTGGCCTGTCTATGGCTGCCGGCACCGACGTCACGAATCACTTGAAGGTTCAGCTACTCGTTCGCGCCTACCAGGCACGTGGTCACCACAAGGCCAAGATTGACCCTCTGGGCATTCGTGGCGAGGCTGAGGCCTTCGGCTACAACAAGCCCAAGGAACTCGAGCTTGATCATTATGGATTTACCGAGCGCGATTTGGATGAGGAGTTCACCCTTGGCCCTGGTATCTTGCCGCGTTTCGCTACTGAGAGCCGTAAGAAGATGACCTTGCGCGAAATCATCGCTACTTGTGAGAGTATCTATTGTGGCTCTTACGGCGTGGAGTACATCCATATCCCTGATCGCAAGCCTTGCGACTGGATCCGTGACCGCTTCGAGATCCCCGAGCCTTACAAGTACTCTGTTGATGACAAGCGCCGCATCCTCGACCGTCTCATTTGGAGTCACAGCTTCGAATCCTTCCTTGCCACCAAATTCCCCAACGACAAGCGTTTCGGTCTCGAGGGTTGTGAATCGCTCGTTCCTGGTATGAAGGCCTTGATTGACCGCAGCGTTGACTACGGTATCAAGGACATTGTCATCGGTATGCCCCACCGTGGCCGTCTCAATGTTCTGTCCAACGTCGTCCGTAAGCCGAACGAGTCCATCTTCAGTGAGTTCGCTGGCTCCGCCGAGCCCTCCGATGAAGGCTCTGGCGATGTCAAGTACCACTTGGGTATGAACTTCGAGCGCCCTACTCCTTCTGGTAAGCGTGTCCAATTGTCTCTGGTTGCCAACCCATCCCACTTGGAAGCCGAAGACCCCGTGGTTCTCGGAAAGACCCGCTCTATCCAGCACTACAACAAGGACGAGAAGAATTTCGACTCTGCTATGGGCGTGTTGCTGCATGGTGATGCGGCCTTTGCTGGACAGGGTGTCGTGTACGAGACCATGGGCTTCCACTCCCTGCCTGCTTACTCCACTGGCGGTACCATCCACATCATCGTGAACAACCAGATTGGTTTCACTACCGATCCTCGCTATTCCCGTTCCACCCCCTACTGCTCGGACATCGCTAAGTCGATTGACGCCCCTGTCTTCCACGTCAACGGAGATGATGTTGAGGCCGTGAACTATGTCTGCCAGGTTGCCGCAGACTGGCGTGCGGAGTTCAAGAGCGATGTTGTCATTGACATTGTCTGCTACCGTAAGCAGGGTCACAACGAGACCGATCAGCCCTCTTTCACCCAGCCCTTGATGTACAAGCGTATTGCCGCTCAGAAGAACCAGCTTGACAAGTACGTCGAGAAGTTGATCACTGAGGGTACCTTCACTAAGGAGGACATCGACGAGCATAAGAAATGGGTCTGGGGAATGCTTAACGACAGCTTCGACCGTAGCAAGGATTACCAGCCTACTGGCAAGGAATGGCTGACCTCCGCATGGAACGGATTCAAGACCCCCAAGGAGCTGGCCACCGAGGTTCTGCCTCACCTCCCCACTGGTGTTGAGGGTCCTCTTCTGAAGCACGTTGCTGACAAGGTTAGCGGTGCTCCGGAGGGCTTTACTCTGCACCGTAACCTGAAGCGTATTTTGTCCAACCGTAAGAAGACCGTGGATGAGGGCAAGAATATCGACTGGTCCACCGCTGAGGCTCTTGCTTTCGGCTCCCTCGTTTCGGAAGGCTACCATGTCCGTGTCTCCGGTCAGGATGTCGAGCGTGGTACTTTCTCCCAGCGCCATGCTGTTGTGCATGACCAGGAGAACGAGAACACCTATACCCCTCTGCAGCACATCTCCGAGGATCAAGGCAGCTTCGTTATCTCTAACTCCTCTTTGAGCGAGTTCGGAGCCCTTGGGTTCGAATACGGTTACTCCCTGACCTCCCCTAACGCCCTCGTGATGTGGGAAGCGCAGTTTGGTGACTTCGCCAACAACGCTCAGTGCATTATTGACCAGTTCATTGCCTCGGGAGAATCCAAGTGGTTGCAACGCTCCGGTCTTGTTGTCTCCTTGCCCCACGGTTACGATGGCCAGGGCCCAGAGCACTCCTCCGGCAGAATGGAGCGCTGGTTGCAGCTCTGTAACGAGGAACCGCGTATCTTCCCCTCTCAGGACAAGCTTGACCGCCAGCACCAAGACTGCAACATGCAGATCGCATACATGACCGAACCTTCCAACCTGTTCCACATCCTGCGTCGTCAGATCCACCGCCAGTTCCGCAAGCGTATGTACTTTCCTTCTGTTTTGCATGGACTACACTAACTTTCATTCAGCTCTTGTGATTTTCTTCTCGAAGGCACTCCTGCGTCATCCGATTGCCCGCTCTAATATTGAGGAGTTCACTGGCGACTCTCACTTCCAGTGTATCATCCCTGACAATGCTCACGGCTCTGCCATCGATGAGCCTGAGAAGATTGAGCGTGTCATCCTGTGTTCCGGACAAGTTTACACTTCTCTGTTGAAACACCGTGAGGCCAATGGCATCCGCAACACTGCCATCACTCGTATCGAGCAGCTCCACCCCTTCCCTTGGGCACAGCTCAAGGAGAACCTCGACAGCTACCCCAACGCCCGCAACATTGTCTGGGCTCAGGAGGAGCCTCTGAATGCAGGTGCTTGGAGCTACACTCAGCCTCGCATTGAGACTCTGCTGAACGAGACGGAGCACCACAACCGTCGCCACGTTCTCTACGCTGGTCGTTCCCCCAGTGCATCCGTTGCCACTGGTCTCAAGAGTGTCCATCTGAAGGAAGAGCAGGAATTCCTCGAAGAGGCCTTCTCCGTTCACCAGGAGCGGTTGAAGGGCGAGTAAGCTTGTGGATAGTTTAGAGCAAGGGATATAATAGCCTGTACTAGGTGCCTTGTCTTCAGAGAAATGAGGCAGCGAACACTCGCTTTAGTCTTCTTTGTATGATTTCCTTTGTTGACAACGTCCTAATCTACAGTCGTGCTTGTGTTGGAACGTTAGATTTCTGATTTCTGACACACGCTACATGGTCTGGCCTGTTTATACCTAGCAAGTGTCTTTTGTGTGTGCGTGTAAATTAAAGATTTGATATACAATTTACTTTTTCTTTTCTGCAAGTGTTGATTCGCATCACTGGGGGTAAACGAAGTATATGAAGGACCAGTCTTAAGTTAGGGCTGTGATGATGACGTCAGACCATAGGGGATGGTTATTCAGCAGTGTTTGGAGCCTTAGGTTAACCACAGGCACCAATCACCTGACGCCGACCCAAAGGGGAAAGCGATTCTGCCGTTCTCCGCACTTGGAGGACTTCGTCGCTTCGTCCCTCACCTGTCCATGCCCCAGCGGTCGTGTTCCTGGCGGGTTATCATCGGTGATTGCCTGTTTCCTGACTGATTTGGGTCTTTGGTGCTGTGTCCCTTACACGCCATCACAATGTCTTCCGCCGTCTCATCGTCGGCCGTCAACTCCCGGCAATCGGTGCGCCAGACACGGACAAATCCATCAAGAACTTCCAAGACCCTTGGACGGTCCTCCTTTGCATATGGTCATGGCTCATTTACCGACACACCTCCTACTCCGCCTGTTGCCCATGGTTTCTACCCCGCTCTCACCCATTTCACTGACGCCATTACCGCCCTCCCGCGAGAGTTTCGCCGGCACAATTCCCTGTTGAAAGAGGTCGATGCTAAAGCGTGGGCTCTTGAGGATAACCTCCAGCAGCTACTTAAGGCCTCATCAGAGTTACAAGCAGCTCCCCCTCTGACACAAGCGCCTGACAATGCTGGTGTGTCGCATGAACATCTGGCTACGGTAAGCCCATGCAAGAGTTTTCGCGGGCAGTAGATACACTCAGAAACTGTATACTAAGATGCGTCCCTAATGTACAGGGTGCTTCGCAAGCGGCCGAGCCTCAGGAGCACTCGAACCGGCATTATCTGCTCGGTCGAGTACGGCAGACCCTTCAAGACCTAATGATGACCGCAGACGAGAAGAACCACGTTATTTCCAATGCGAACGATGAACTAGATCGTCAGCTCCTTCGCCTCGACACCATTTTCCCTTTCATTGCAGGCGAGATCAGTGACGAGGCACGCTTGGGTAGTCTCACGCACTGGGCATATTCAAATAGGAATGCTGTTAAGACCACCACCAACGAGCGCCCTCGTCGTGAAGCGGCATCCAACAAGGATCTGGCCCACGCCCTTCACGAAGCAGAAGTTGCTTCTAGGAGCGAAGCGAGACGTGAGGCTGTTCTGGCACGTAAGCAACGTCGGACGCATGCCGATTCTGATTTCGACGATGCGCGCGCGGGCGGCCGTAAGGGACAATCAGGCAAGGCACGAGGTACTGCTGCGAATGATGCCTCTGCAGTTGGTCATGGTCAGGCTGGTGCATCAGGCCAGACGAAGCGACGCAAAGTCGAGCGGCCGCCAACCGTGGATACTGGGGCTGCAATGGAACGGTCTGCAAGTGGCGCTGGTGCCTCTGGTCGTGCTGGGTCCAAGGACGCCGCAGATACCACCAAGAAAAGATCTCGGGCGCCTAATGCGAATGCGGCTGGTGCACGAAAGAGGTATGCCCCATATTTCCTTGTTCGGTGCTTTCCTGAGCTTCCGACGGGCTGACTAGATCATTTAGGAACAACACTGCTGCGTCCGCTGCAAATTCTCCTGTTCTAGCACCATCCCCTCTGGTTGGGGCAGCCGCTATTCCGCGGAGCGCAGCAAGTCCTGGGCCTAATGCAGCGACCCGGCCGCAGTCTTCTCGCGCTCAACAGAATTCTACCCAAACAGCAAATGGACGCCAGAGACCATCATCTTCAGCGTCCAACCGCATGGCTAATAATAGTATGTTCGCTGGACACCTATTTCAGTGTCCTCTGATTTCGATATTTCTTAACCTCATCATACTAACATGTGCAATGCAGATAAAACCAGTGAAGCCAGAACAACACCCAAGGATACACCGAAGATGGAGACAGTCGCCATGGCGAACCAGGACGCGCATCGGGAAATGGAAAATGAGACCACAGAAGCAGCTGCATCCAAGGTATCAGCGCCCGTCAATACAAAACGAGAAGACACGGATGGAAAGCCCACCGAATCAATTGAGCCTGGTGATATCCCAGCTCCTCCAGCGCCAAACCCGCCAGCGCCAAGTAGGTCATCCAAGACGTCGACTCCCGTCCTGGCGACATTCTCCGAGCCCGCGCCGCGGGTCCGACCAACACGGAGTACGGACGCTGCACCGGCCAAACGATCGCACAAGAAGAATGGCAGTGTGCCAGTCGTGCAGCAGAGGGCGGTTTCAGAAGAGGAAGAATCCTACCATGAGGGCGACGACGAAGACGAAGAGGGAGAACCGCGATATTGTTACTGTAATGAAATCAGTTTTGGTGAGATGGTGGCATGCGACAACGACGCCTGTCCCCGCGAATGGTTCCACTTGTCTTGTGTGGGGTTGACGAAACCACCGGGGAAGAATGGTGAGTGGCTTGCACCTTTATTCGTATCTACGACGAGCTTTGCTAACCGACGCAGTCAAATGGTATTGTAACGAGTGCAAGGATAATATGCGACGAAGTCGAAGTGGCCGGTAGCCGGAAAAGCATTGCAGCATATCATGTTCACGGAGTTCGGGGGAAGTGTTTTGTACAGGCGTCTGAGTACATAAAAGGGATATATAGAATGGTATTGAAGCAAAACTTGATAGTTTCAACATCAACCAACACTCGTTAAGAACTAAATCAACTCTCTGTCGGGCCCGGTCCACCTCAAAAACACTCATTTATGTTATGCATCTCTCAAACTCTCCTCCCTTGTCTCAACCCAACTCCCGAACCCTGCCCCGCAGAGGAACCACTCGCCTCGGCCGCCGCCGCCGCCGCCGCCTCGCCCTCCAGCCTCCTCCTCAAATCCTCATACCTCTCCTCCCCACCTGACGGCCCAACCACCCTCCTCGCCCTCTCCTTCTCACCCACAACCCACGCCGGCACCCTCCACCGCGCCCCCACGCCAGGCAACATCTCCATCCGCCACGCCAACCCCACAAACCACCCAACAACAGCCGGCAACAGCGCACCGGGAAACTGCGACAGCGCCAATTGCGCCGCGACCAGATACGTCGTCGACTTATCCGAGAAAAGCAAGGTCAGGGACTTCCCCGTCGACTGCGCCGTTGCGTCGTCATCAGCGGGCTTGGAACTGGACGTCGAGATTCGGTAGCGGAACGTATGCGGGATGGAGAGGTGGTATTGCGCCAGCAAGGCGAAGATGGTCGCCGTTGGCCCAGAGGGCAGGTAGTTTAGTTTTGAGAGCGAGAGCGGACGGAGGAGGACCGTCAGGAGTAGGGGTGGGAGGAGGGTTGTGTAAGGGAAAGTTGTTAGGAGGAAGGTCTATAATCAAGGTTTTACATTCTTCATTAGCTTTCTTTTGTCTTTTCGTTCCTTCCCAGATAACTTCTCCGTCGAACTAGTATCGAATAGCCAAGAATGAAGACAGGGATGGATAAGAAATCACATACAGCCAACTTCCTCGCGCCCCATGCGCGCTCAATAACCCGTAATTGGTACACCAGCATGGCGGCGAACAGGGCCTCCGTGGAATTGGTGAAGCCCGCGACTTGCCATAGCAGGGCGCGCCAGAATTGGCCGTAGGGCCAGAAATGTGGGGAGACGTGGATCGGGGCGAGGTGTTTGATGTCGAGGACGGAGAGGGCGATGGAGGAGGCGAGGGTGTAGATTAAGAGGGTTTTCGTTAGGGGCGTGTTTGTTAGGCCGGAGGTGTGCATTTTTTTTTTTCTTTCCCGCTCTGTGGGGTTGTCTTTCTCTTGTTTTCTTGGGGATAGGTTGGGGTTTTGGGTTCGGTGGTTGAAGGGGGTGTCGAGTGGGGGTTCTGGAGGTTTCTTTGTTGGATTTCGTGATGGACGTTATTGGGGTGTTTGTTGCATTGAGGGTTGTGGGGGTGGGGGGAACCCTCTTGAGTTGTGGGAGGGGAGTTGGTGTGGGTGTTGAATTGGAGATAGAGGAGTCGGAGAGGAAGGTGCGTGAACACGTTGCGTTGAGCTCAAGGCCGGGCCGAGGCTGCGGGTTCAGTGGGGTTTTTCGGCATGCCGATTGCAACTCTAATTGATGTATAAATGCATGAATGTATGATATGATGCGCTAGCTGAACTTTCCCCCTCACACTAGAGGTTTCTGCTGCAATGACGGGGTCAATTCTAGTATCAACAACCTGGTATGTGGCATGAATTACTGCAAAGATACTGGTTATTCATCTAAGGGTTCTATTATACATCATTGCGCGGATGTTTCCTTCATCTCTTCTGCCAACGCTGCCTTATACTTCGCCTGTGCTGTTTCTAGGGCTTGAATAGTGGGCCCCATCAATTGGTTGACCGCTTTTTCACCACCCTGTATGCTCGATAGATTGAGTCGAGGTTTCTTGCCTGTGGCCTCCATGACCTCTCGTGCATGACGCTTCCGCCGGTCTACCTCCACCTGTCGCTCTGCATCTGCATCATGTGCTACTGCCTTGATTCGCTCCATGGCCCGACTCAACGAGTCGACCAAGGATGATAATTCTCCCGCACGGTCAGGGTTGCCTGACAGGAACGCCTGCCAAAACTGGTGCAGGAACTCCGTTGTAGTAGCATGCGTCAAGGTTAAGCGGTCGTAGAGGCTGCTCGACAGACCGTATGTGCCAGTAGTGGATGACACATCCGCCTGGGCTCGACGATCCCGAATCGCGGCAATGACCTGAGCCGAAGACTTCTGAAGACTGGCTCTAGACCCAGGCTGTTGGCTGTTTGCCTGCTCGTCGTCACCAAGTTCGTCCGGCTCGACAAGCCTGCCCAGTGGTGCAGTACCATCATCCGGTAGATTCTGTTCAATTTCCCTGCGCAGGTCGCTAAGGATCTTTTCTGGATCTTGCTGGGCGAACAGCCTGTTTTGTTCGTCTTCAGCGTCCTTGGTCTGGGAGGAGAAAAACCGGCTTTGGTCTCGAATATTTAATAGGACGCGGTCCGCCTCCTCATCACCGCGCAGATCGCGCAGTTGTAATTCATTATATGTATCCTCATCCATACCAACTGGTGCATGCGGATCACCATCAGCCGGTGCGACATTTGCCATGATCTTCTCACTTAGACTATTCAGGGTTCGGATGATGGGCACCTTGTCTGGTGCGGACCATCTCATGTCGAGATCAGGTCGATTTCCCCGGCGCTGACTGTTATTCACCTCATTTCCCTCTAGGTTAAGAAAATGCGGAACATGGGCCTCCCGTGGGAAATTCCCGTATTCGTCCGCCTGGAGGTATTTGTCCAGAATGGCATCGGTGGCATCAGTCTCCGAAAGCCGCTCTCCGCGCAGTTTCTTGAATAATCGACTCTGGAAGAACCGGGACCAAAACTGGGCTTCGCTCAACTTGGGCACGTTCTCATCATACACACGCCTGACAAGAGGGTGCTGGTTGAAAATCAACTGGATCTGCTCTTTGCTGATATTTAACTTGGTCACATTATCTTCCACACGCGGCTTCAGCGTCGATAGCACATTGTAAGAACCCCTCGTCTGCGACCGTTCAATGGCATGAGCGCGCAAAAGATGAATACGGGTCGACCAAAACTGCGCCATGAATTGGCCTGCGGTCAAGGTATCCGGCTTGGTATGCAGCGATTCCATGAACATGCGCTGCAGGTTCGGATCCGACTTAAGTAATGACTGTTGTAGCTCCACATCTCCTTTTAGCCACTTGTCGTCATCCCAGCTGCTCTGAGACGAGACGGCACTTGCAACCGCCATGGCCGTTGACATACCTTCGCCCGCGCCTGGGGCAGGAGGCGGTGTTGGCGCAGCTTGAGCCGTTTTTGCTGCTTGAATGGCCGTGCTGAGTGCATCTTTAATGGCGTCCGCTTCCGCGCGCGCGTTGGCTCCAGCGGTAAAGTTGAAGACGTACTGTTCGGGGGAATTATCTGGCGCGTTTGGGGGAAGCACAAAAATCTTCAGCATGACTTTTGGGTTACTTGCTGGAGTCTGTTGTAGATCTATCCATGGCCGGTCAGTAAAAGTCCCGCCTCATCTCAGAAGAAGCTTCCGGTGGCCAAGGTTGCCTCAGATGTCAAATGTTTTCCACCAGGTAGGGTGAGCTGGTACGCACTCGTGATCTGAGAAACAGACAGCGTGATCGCTCCCGTCGCACCACCAGCCGCCGGGATCCAAGAGATCGACTGGCGATCCTGGGACATGGTCAAGGTGCCATCTTTCTTCTTGTATGCCGCCGACCCGCTCGGAGGTGCCATCGTCTTCGAACTCGACAGCGTCCACTGTCCAGGGCGGCGTATCGGAATCCACCCATCGGGAGGAAGAAGTCCCAACGGAGAATCCGAGAGTGGAAGGTCGAAAGCCTTCTCAACAGGGGACCGCTTTGGGGTGGGAGAAACTAAAAAAAAAAAAAAATAGAAGGTATGACGGTCTCGCGGAGAAATTGAAGCTCCGCACCAAGTTCAGCTTTGAGCATGACCGCATCAACACGTGACCCCGTCCGCCTTTAACCCTAAGTTCCCCATCGCGATGCATTAACCTACGCTCAGGTAGAGAACACTATTACTCTCACGGGTCCAGCAGTATACTACTAATTATAGTCTGAATGCATTAGAAACCGACGCGGCCTGAGTACAGTAATATCAGAAACAGCCATCCTTCGCCTTGCAAAACCAAAACGAATGAGCAAAAACTCGTTATAACCCAACGCAACCAGAAGAATAGGGGATATCGCAAACACCAGAAAATACGCAAAGACAAGACCACACTCAGACAAATCCTAACGCTCAAAAGAACATCGCTCCCGCTATGCAGACAACTCAAGCAAAAGCTAATCATGAGGCATAACATCGAATCCACCGACTTTTGATCGCTTATGCTTCCCTGTACAATTTGCCCGGATATAGCCCAAACAAGAAGCGCCCATGATAGGAGAGGAAATAGATGAACAAAGCGCGCCACCAACAAAGCGAAAATTGTAACAATGTAGGGTATTATCATTTATCCCATGGAAGATTTGGACAGCAAGAAACGCAACTTGCCTGTCCTTTAACATGCCCTCATTTTTTGAACATGTAGTGCCCATAGATGCCGCCGACCTCCCCAACGGCAACGGGAATCTTTCGTGCTCCCCACCATCTGGCACCCATCTTCCAGGAGCGAGAGCCGTCGTCGGGGATTTGAAGGGGCATAGAAGCTGGGTCACGGACGTACCATCCCCGCCGGCCGAGCTCACGAACGGTCCAGCCGAGGGAAGTCCGGGCATTCTTGGTTCTCTCGCGCAAAGGAGCGATCAGCTTCTCATGGAACTCGATGACCTGTAGCGGATAGCTTTGCTGCGAAAGCAGCAGGCACGAACTGGGGTTGAAGACTGTTCCCAGCGACAACTGAGGAGCTTTGGTGAGATCCAGATAGCAAAGCGTTGGCGGGACCCATTCCTCTTCTTTGACTTCCGCGGATCCATCCACGTCCATGTTAGCCCGGGGTGGTGGTTTAAAGAAAAGGTTTATATCCTGAGCGGACAATTCGGCCGAACCGAGTCCGAGCTCTTCCAGATGTTTGGTCAAGGGGATCAGCGCTTGCGCGTGGGCCGAGTTGACCTTCGCACCTCCAATGTTGAGGGAGCGAAGTGTAGAAGGTAACTTGGGAAGTAGCGCATGGACGTCGTCTTCTTCCAGAAGTCGGTTCCGCGTAGGGTCCGTCATCAGGTTCAAGGAAACCAGGGAGTCGCACACAGCCGGATGAGTGGTCAAGAACTCCACTACCCTCGATCCCTGCAGACGAGTACAGCGAGACAGGCTCAGGTGGGTGATTCTCGCCGTTTTCGGGATCGAGAACAGGGCCGCCTCACTAATCTGTGTGTGAGTAACATCCAGGTGAGTCAGGTTCACCAAGCGGGGCAGAAGGGCCTCAAAAACCCACGCGGGGAGACTGCTGCACTCGTGCAGCGAGACCCTTCTCAGGTTTGGCATCGCCAATGGCAGACCAGGCCCCGTCATCAATGCTTCCTGAAAAACTGCCGAGAAGGACTGGGTTGAGCAGCCACAGAAATCGACGGCGAAGAGGTTCGGGAGGCCGAAGAGCAGCTTCTGCACCACTTCCACACTGAGGTCACCCTCCACATGCTCCTGCAACAAGCACTCCTTCAGGTTGGGCAAAAGGTCCAGACACTTCAGCAGCGTCTTCGAAGTAAGGTTTTGGATCTCGGCGTTCATCTGCTTGGTGCGTCCCAAACCTACCGAGGTGAAATGGGAGAAGTCGAGGCGACGAACCAACGTGCCCAACGCGGGATAATGAGACATGTGGTTGAGCGCCTTGGAAAAGATGACGGAGTGCGGGAAGGTCATGTTCCTGTACAACACCGCGAGGGTGGCTGCGTGCAACGTCCGGGAGGCCAGCAGGCACGAGATCAGGTCCACGTTTCGTGGCGTGTACCCGTTGGGGGGGACGTCCAACGCCAAGCATGATATGATTTGGTCTAACAGCGGTTCATTAGCAGACCGGTATCACGACCGCAGCAGGACGGAGTCCGCACTTACCGAGCACTTCGGAGGGAAGGGTCTCAAGACGAGACAAGCCAGCGGCCGGTTTCGGCTGTTCCACCTGCAATGTCTTAGTAGGTGGCGGATTTTTTACGGGCGGCGGAGATGATTCCCAGGCCCAGCCGCGGGCATGCATATTACCGAGAGCCCGCAAATCGCTGTAGCTCCTACTGAGACTCTTTCCACCTAGTCTGATCTGCTTCCAGCCTAGAAAGCCGCCACAGGGGCAACAAAAGTCGGGCGTTTGCTGCATTTCGACTGGGGTCGGTTTCGGCTGTTCTGGGGAAGGCTGGTCGATATGCGTATCCACGAAGGACTGAGCAATGCCTATAGGAATACCATAACACAGATCAGCGACGGTTCTTTGCGTCCCAGCGACCGAATGGAGTGCGCGGTGGTGACATACCGTCAACGTCTTCTTTGATCGAACCAACCGACGGACGGCGGCGACTGGTCGATCTGGAACCGTCTGGCGAGGAGCACGCGGACGAATGAGGCGACGAGTCGCGGGATAGATGGGAAGGCGAAGTATCTCCGGAAAGAACAGATGTAAATGCAATGGAGGGAGGCTTGTTGGTGCGGATCGCAGGAGGGACTGCGGCGGAGGACATGGTGGACAGCGGAAGCCTCTCTATATAACTTATAGGGCACAGTCCCGGAGAGGATAAGTTACAAGGCGAGGGGGGTGGAAA
>NW_019170203.1:0-29980 GCF_001792695.1 Aspergillus bombycis | reverse complement strand
CGACTATTTTGCATATTTATTATATCTCTCTTTGAATTGACTCTCTCTCTCTCTTTCTTTTTGTTTTTTTTTTTTTTGAAGCTTGCACCTCTGCAAGGAAGAAAAGAAAATGCAAGGAACCTGCTATTGGTTAGCAATTGTTGTTGGATTTCCTGTCGATAGTGTATCTGGTCGTAGAATTTAGTTGTACTGGTTACTACCTGCGGCAAACCCATCGAGAATATATATCTTCAGCTTATTGCGGGCCGACACTCCATGGTATGACAGAACAGACACTGGTCTGGTCATAGGTTAGTATTGACATAGGAGCTTCATTATTGTCCTTTCTGCGAATGTAGACTAGACATCCAATATACTATGAACAAATACGCCGATATTTCCATCTCCATGAAAGATCGGAATCCGACGGGAGCACATCATAGACGGCTCGCTGTGGATCCAAAACCCACCCTGTCCAAGAATGGAGGATCGACCCGAGAGTCGACAACAGAATCTCGCTTAGACAATTTATTGGGACTTGAGAGCCAAATAAAAGTATTGTATGTAAACCGAGTCTCTGTGCCTCAGACAAGGAACACGTTTCAAAAAGTTAACAAAAAAAAAGGCTGTAAAAAATACTCCGTGGCTCTAAAGCCATTCTATAAAAACTCGACGCTGTATACAAGCAATCTAAAACACTGTTTGAAAATCCCCAGGGTCATGCGCATATCAGAATCCTTGGCCGTTATGTTATAGCTTTTGTGCGATTAATTGATCGGCTCGACGCAGCACGCGCAGATGTTCCTGCTTCAACGCTTTGAACTCGTCGTCTAGCTGATTGTGCCAGGGATATAATACGAAGACCTGGAAGGCGAGTGCGGAGGAGGCGACGGTGAAGTTGACCAGGGAGATTCCACGCGTGACAAACATCTTGAGGGTGGGAGATTCAGGACCTGGGAAGATTTCAGTCAGAGACTCAGAAGCTATACGACGTAGGACATCGAAGGTTGGCAGAGGGGAGTCACTACAGGAATAGTAGAGTAGAGAGCCAGCTGTGTTTTTAAACCTTTTTCCTATGGAATCGTGACTGGGATTACCAGAGGCCCGGCAGATATCGAGAGATTATAAAGTATTCTGGGGATGTGTGGTTGAGGAAGAAAAACTCCAGGAGGGACGGTTAGTTAAGAAAGTGACTTCCACATCACTTCATTGAACTGGGGGGAAGCATAATTAAATAAGTTGAAGAGATGGAATAAAAATGCCGCCCCCTTGATTAATAACCACGGCGTATCGTGCCAAACGAACAACCGGATCCTCTACATTAACCGCTATTCTAAAAAAAATTAAAAAAAATTAAAAATAAGTAGTCATTCTGTATAGTGATCCAGTGGAGCCCTTACCCAGACTTTCATCGGGACTAGTAGTTTGGGCTAACTCCCTCTAGATTGGTTGCCAGGATAGCGTACATCAGGAAATTACTACCCTGAAGGTCCTACCTGACATTGCGAGCATGCTGTTACCAATTGATGCGCCCAGTCCCACCATCCAGTACGCTTTGTTGGAGTGACAGGTCATTATTTGTGACCACTATAGAGACGGTCTTGCTGTCTTGTCACGGACGGTAAAGCGGTTACCCTGCACACACGTGCCTAGGACATGGATTCCAAGCTAACGGTGACCGTGATCGTGGACCGAATCAAATCACCGTCAATCCTCGGAAGGAATCGGACGTGCAGAATTATAACAAGGATGGCCACGGCCGAGGTTGATGGAAATGCCGAAGAATTGCAGGCGACTGGAAAGAAGGGTTGACATAGCGGTATCCGAACCTCTCCCAACCGGGCGTGCCCTACCAGGAGTCTACTCTGCGTAGTCATACAGAAAAGGTTTCTCCACGTGGGTCTGCCGTGAACCTCCGTCGGAGATGGTTCGGATCTGTCGGATCCGACGATAAGATAATTTCAGGAGAGTGGGTCGGAAAGTATCTGGCTGATCCTGAATACGTATAGGCCACTGGGTACCTATAAGTATAAAGGGGTCGCATACGATCATTGGACCCCCACTGTAGCCTTAGCCCTCGTTACTTTCAGTCCGTGGGTGGGAGGCAGGAAGGACCATTTGTGTATGATTTAAATGAGGGGATCCGAAACAAAACGCAGGGGTGACCTATAGGAGACGAGAAGAAAATAATCAAAACCGGGATTGCTGAGAACGCGATCCACAAGTTTGAGAATAGCATAACAAGTAATTACGTTAGTTGGTCTATCAGCTGCATCGTAATCGGAGCCAATTCAATACTAGAAAGGACAAAAGACCGCCAGAGCTGCTCATGAGCACGTCAGTTCTTTGCCGAGGAGTATTTCTCTCCTTTACAGTCGTTCGTTACCACTGTGATACATATCTTCTACGGTTCTCATAATCATCAAAAACTGCACAATCTGATGTCTTCCTCATCGCAACTTAGCTCGCTCCCCAGCACGGGGTACGGGCACCAGAGAGTCGCAGGAGCTAGAGAGCAGACAGGATCCGGAATTGGGGTGTACAGTAGATATGCAGTGGCTGGGGGCATCTGCTGCTCGTTCACACATGCAGTTCTCACCCCGATTGATGTGTAAGTTTGTCTGGCCGGATCAAAAGCGCAGGCTGACTGGAGCAGTGTGAAAACAAGGATGCAGCTTAACCCTCTGTTGCACCGCCAGGGTATCTGGAGCGGTTTACGGCAAGTGACCGTCCAGGACGGGGTGGCGGCCTTGGCCACTGGATTCGGCCCCACGGTTACTGGGTACTTCTTGCAAGGAGCTTGCAAATTTGGCGGATATGAATTCTTCAAGCAACTGACAGTCGATGCCATCGGGCACGACGCCGCGTCTAGAAACCGGAATGCCGTCTATTTGACCTCCTCTGCTATGGCGGAGTTCTTTGGGGTTCTACTTCTGTGTCCGTTTGAAGCCGTTCGAATTCGTCTCGTCTCTCAGCCGACATTTGCTCGAGGCCTTGCAGATGGCCTCGGAAAGATGGCATTACAGGAAGGGGTCAATGGCCTATACTCTGGCCTGGGGCCCATATTACTGAAGCAGTATGTCGTCATTCCTCCTCTTCCCCCCCCAAAACCATGAGATCTGTGCTCGTGGCCAGCCGAATGACCTCTCTACAGGATTCCGTACACGATGGCTACGTTCGTTGTGTATGAGAAAGCCATCGACTTGGCATATCAGTCGCTGGATCGGTCGAAGTTATCCACTGCGGCACACACTGGGATCAATCTCGGCTCCGGCCTGCTGGCAGGAGTGGCGGCCGCGCTTGTTTCACAGCCGGCAGACACGATGCTGAGCCAGATCAACAAAACGCAAGCACAGTCCGGAGAAGGAACTATCCGGCGATTATTTAACATCGCCTCCACACTTGGGATCCGTGGCAGTTATGCGGGCATTCGAGCCCGACTGGTCATGGTCTCCGGTATGACTGCGGGCCAGTTTGCCATCTATGGTGATATCAAACGGGTGAGATAGCGACCGCTTCCACTTCAAGGCAATCAGACCGTAAGCTAACCATGTTGCAAGATGCTCGGCGTAGCACCAGGAACCGTCGATACCAACCACTGAAGTTACGGCGGGGGGAAGACTTTCGGTAATTGAAATAGATTCTATGTCGGATAGAACACCGGGCGTAAGGAAGAAAGGGTCAGTTGGATGCGCATTTATACAGAGTATAGAATAGAATAAAAATGGTTCCTATGGACCCCGTTTTCACGACTGATTGCCAGTCCGTGATGACGCGGCATTTGTTGAGTAATGTCCCTCCATTATCCACTGTCCTTCGTCTGACGCATCGTGGTCTGTGGCCTCGAAGATGGGGAATCGGCGGCCGAAAGGGCACTGGCGGTATTTGCCGCTGCTTGTCTGTATTCTGCTTCCATGGCGGCCATTTTTGCCTTATGTCTCATGGCGTTGTCCTGCCTAGCCTCTCTGTCCGCGGTGATGGATTTGTTTGCCATATAGTAAGCGCTCCCACCGGCTATCAACAGGAGAACGACCGGTGTGTTAGCCAGGATAGAGTGATACAGCATTGATAGTAACGACGTCCTTACCCGCACAAAGAGTGCCCCAGCCGATCCTACTCGTCGAATGGGATGAGCCATTTGCATCAGTTTTATGACTGCCGACTATGTTCACTTACCATGTCGATCGGATCTGCCAGAAGAAACATGTCAACAGTGCGGAACATTGATCAATCGTTCAATTCCTCTACAGAGAAAATAAAATTGGAATGAAATAGAAGATAATAAAGAAGATAGAAGGAAGCAACAGAAAAGAAAAAGAAGAAAAGAAGAAGAAGAAGAGCAAAAGGCGAATCCAGGGGTGTGGGAGTACGACGTACCGTGTTCATGATGACAAGAGTTGGATAATCGAACAATTCTCACGGCGAGACGGTTCTGAGATGGGGAGAGTTCTACGCTGGACAAAGGCAAAGCGAAGAATGCCAACCGGACTTTCAGAACCAAAAAACTTTTCCTAAAGGGATTTAGTCCCTTGGGACAAAAATGTGGGACTCTGCTAAGGCCAATCTTTACAGCCGCCGTCACTTCTGTGGGGTCTCAGGAATACACTAATCACTGTGGGTAACTATTCCTACGGACAGCAGTAACTCAATAATATTGGGCGGACGAAGGTATTGAGTAGCCGATCGAACAAAAAGGCCCAGTTAACGCCTTCCGACTGCTCACCGTCAAAGTAGAGCCCTGCTCCATCCTCGTCCAACCAACTCCGCATGCCATAGACGTCAACGAAGATCTTCTTCCCGAGAAACCCCCAGACAAAATCAAATACTTCCAGAATGTCCAATTTCTCCTGGAGGGTCCGATCCGGATTATCCCTCCATATTCCCCTTACCTGGACGAAGCGGTCGTTTCGTTCTTGCGGTGTCTTATAACGTGATATCCTGGCCAGCCACAATGTCTCCACGGCAAGCCAATGTGCTGTCAAGGCCTGATAGAAACGTTCTATCACTTCGATTTCGTAGACTGCGCAATGTGGTAATCACCTCCAGGCACCGTGTCCTTATGCGACGTCATGTTCGGTTTTAGAGGCTCGTCATGTACGAGCGCATGCTCTTCCTCGTAGCATTCATTATTGGGCCAACTAAGGAAGACCAAGCGCGAGTACCTTGAACGCATGGAGGGGTTGCAGTAAAGGTCGTAGAGGAGACGGAGGCCCTGCCATCGGCACACGATCGACCACACCTCATTTTCTGGTAAAGAGTCACCGTCAGGGGCGTGGAGGTTCAAGATGTGCGCATGTGTAGGACGTTTTGATAAAGGTGGCCTCCCATGGGGGAGACACTATATTCGGCAAAGAGTCGCTGAGAAATGTTCAAAACCGGGGACAGCTTGAGATCGTAGCGGTGATGAGCGGTATTGCCCTAGTCGCACATCAGACTGGAAGAAAGCCAACTTCGAATGCATGCGGCTCCGCCTACTCTCACCGATCGAAATGCCACCAGGCGATGACTCTGTCGATCGGTGGAATGACATACACCACTTGCAAGTTAGGGCACAGCGCTCGGCTCCGAGGTCTCGGCTCCGACAATGCGCCGTTATGCCGAGAGTATCCCGGATCTGATATCATACATTTTACTCCAGAGTGGACGCGGTGTTGGTATAAAGTTGATACTAAGCTCACTGAAGAAACTGAATTGCCCGGCGGTTCTATCGGTATTCATTTTCGGATCCAATCCCACCAACGAAAGGTCCTTTGGTGGGCGCCGGATATTTCGCCCCTTGGATCTCGTCTAGTGGATCATGCATAATTGTGTTCTGAGATTCGATTTGTCTTACATATACACCGTAGCGGTCGACCGCTTTGCTGATTCTCGAGAGACTCTCCTGGGGTGACCGAAAATGACTAGGAACCGAAGTCAGAAATACCCTGACCTCGGAAGATGGGACACTCTTACTGATGTATAGTGTCCCAGGCATGCCTCGTCTGGGTTGACACTGTGGTTTCTATCCACATAGCCTTGCTTGATCGCGAGCCTGCGAAGTACTCATGCGGAAGGATTCTTGTGAAGAATCGTGAAATGGACATGTCGAGTAGCTGTCTATGGTGGTCAAACTAGACATCCCTGCTATAGTACAATGCAGCTCACACTCTTGGGCGCGGTGATACCCGAAAACTGACAAGGAATGTAAGACGGTCTGAACGAAAGCGAAACGAGTTTTTAAAGAAACATGTTCAAAAAAGTCGATAAGAATGCTTAACAGTCCAGAACCTCGATTTACGCCGCCGTATTAGATTGATGATATTACATACTACTCAAGAGCAATAGCCGGATCAACGTCTCGAAAAACAACACAACACGCCAGTCTTGCCCAAGAACCACAGAGCGCCTATGAACCGGAAAATCGACAACGCGGAGGTAAGCCAGAGGATGATCTTAAAGTACCAGGCCGTACGATCCGTCGAAGAAGTCTAGCAGTTCTCGTTAGCCCATATCGCTCATTGCCGGTTGGTTGCGCTTAGCCTACCGTCAAACAGAGATTCCTGATCCCTTCGTTGTTGATACAGAGTGCCAAGAGCGCATTGCTCAAGACCCATAGCAACACAAGATTGGTCCGAAAGCGTTTGTACGAATCATCCATGTTGGCGTCCTCCTTCTCCTCCGGGGGATGCCACGGCGAAAGCGCTCGTCGGACTGTGAACTCAAACTGGGTGTCGATGTCCGCTTGCGGTTTGTCCAGCTCTTCGACGAAGTTCGTCTTTGCGTCGGCCTTTTTCGTCTGAGCTGATGGGAGGGAGCCTGCTTGGTCGGATCCCTTGGTGCCCCATGATACGTCGTGCCAGTTGCAGAAGGCGTAGACCATCAAGACGTTAATGGAGGAGGGCATCCCGAGGAAATACGCCCATGAGGATGTGAGCATGTGCCAGGGGTCGAGGTAGAGAATGCTGGATATGAAATAGACCCCGTATGTCGAAACCAATGCGATCAACACGAGTCCGCTGGTGGAGGTGAAGAACGATCCGATGAAACCGGCAACCCCGTCGTCCAAGTTGAGGTCTATATTCCCCCCGCTGAATGCCTGTGCGACTAGATAAAATGATAAAACCAGAATGTAGAGTTGGACGACGGAGAAGTAGATGAAGGATAGCGTATACGCGGTTTTCGATCTAGTGGCTTATGGTTAGTTTCACTGACTGAACGACCCGGTGCATGCAACACGGAATCAGTTCTTACCCCTTCGGTCGATTGCCGAGAGCAAGGATGTACTGGAGCATGAGGAAGGCAAGATAAGTGATCTTGACGATGTTGTTAACGACAGGAGTCGCGTCATTGCCAAATGGCCAGCCCTTGTTTTTGTTTGTTGCGCTTGGTGTTCCCACAATATCCATGATCACAGAATTGGTCAGCCAGTAGGATGCTGCAGCAAGTTAGCCCTCATGATAGTGTCAAGCGTCTGGTATCATTGACTTACCGAGGGAGAACCACGTCATGATGAGCTGGCAGATGTTGTAAAGTAACTGGACGTGAAAAGCAACGAGGCGAATGAGGTTGTGGCCGCTCTTATAGATGCGATTGAAATGCATGACCGAGTATAAACTTGCCGCGAAGGAGCCGTTGAGCCAACGCCGTCTTTGGCTCAGAAATTCTGCGGCACCTATCGAAATCAGCACTCGCACATGGTGGTATCAGACTACATTCCTGCCGTCCTACCTTCTGGGACGTCGGTTTCCCCTTTTGACGCTTTCACGTAGGTTAACGTCCATCGAGAGCCTGCCTTCGCGACGAGCTCAAAACACAGAATGCGATCCTCAGCCAGGAACATATTCTTCTTGAATATATTCATGCCTTCAATCCCTTTCTTGCCTAGCTTTGAAGACAGCGTATGATCCCCATGGAAGTACTGCTCTAACGGCCGGCCCATGATAGCCCGGTACCGATAAGCAGAGAATGCGCCGGGGAGAACACTCACATAGCCAAAAGCGCTTTCCAAAGGCTTGTCCAAGATATTCGAGATCTTATATTCAAAGTTCTGCGCAGCCACTAGAGGATTCACGAGCTTCTCCCAGCGTGGGCCGAGCAGCGCATGGATCTCACCACACGCTCCCCCGAGGTTCTTGTTATTATAAAATGCTTCCCAAAGGGCAAGGAGAGATTTATGTCCCGGCTTCGTGCCGGCATCGATCAAGATAACAACCTCAGGGTTTAGCAGTCGGCCAAACGCATTGAAGAGCCATCGGTGGGAGTTGATCTTTTTGCTATTCTTCTGCTTCAGGCAAAATATCGTCTGAACCGGTGGCAAATTGGTGGGCTCGTCGCCATGCGGGCGAACCAACTGTTGCGCAGGCGTGATCGATAGTTGGGTTGTGTATTCAAACTAATAGCCATCAGCAAATAAGAAAGGTCAATTGTAATGCGGGAAGAGTCACGAACAATGTGAGCCACAGTCTCCCTCCCATCGACATCGTGCTTCATGACTCCGTCCTGATAGATGCCCACAGTGGCCAGGACGTCAAGCGTATTCTTATCGCAAGGGTCAATGCCATCGAAGACAAGACAAACGACAATCTTCTGCCAGGCTGGCCCTCCCTTATTCCAGAATTCCGTTTTCTTGAGATTGACGATATCCCGAATATTTTGCATTACGCCGTGCAGGGTCCGCGCCGTCAGCACTTTATCCTCGTTATAGTAGGTAATGGCGATGAGCAACTCCGTAGACCTGTTGTACATGGAAGGCCGTAGGTTGTATCCATTGCGTAGGGTGAACTCGTCAGGGTCGCAGGTGGCTGCTGTATCTGTAATCGGGTTAGCTTTTGCAGATTGCTTTGACCTGGATGCTTACATCGAAGATGTGTAAACTCTTCAGTGAAGCCTTCCCCAGCGTCACGGTATTGTGGCTGGATAGCGTTCCGAATAGCGCTGGGCACTGGATAATCTACGCTCAGGACGCTGCCTTGGATCAGGTTAATCTTTCGGGTAGGGTATCGACGAAGGGCACTGGGGGCTGGAGTTTGTCGCTGTCGCCACGAGTCCGGTGTTGAACCGTCGTCTGAGTGTGCGACGGTTGGAAACGAGGCAAACGGATCTCTGCTTATTGACTGAGGACTTCGTGGATGACTCGATTGCCGCTTCGTACTAGGGCTTCGTAGAGAGAGCTGTTCGGGGTGCGATTCAGGTTCGTAGGCCGGATAAGAAGGGCCTAAAGGGACCGAATGGAGCAACGACTCTGCGTGTTCTCCATGGTATAATCGGTCTTCGCGATCATATCTTTCCTGCGAAACAATCGCGTGTCAGAAGGCCGTCACATCTTCGAGCAGACCTCACCCCATCCCCCTATGGTTGAAACTCACATTAGGCGAGCGACCTTTCCCCAGTGGCGGACTATTCTCCGTAGAGTCTTGGGAATATACCGACACCGATTGATCTGATCTAAACTGGTTATCCATGGTTTGGTTGGTTTCCCGTGAAGTCGCAGACAAAAGTCTGAGTGTCATTTAATTACACAGGTTCTAACTTCGAAAAGTTCTCTATATCTCCAGCACCAGCCTACCCGGAGGCAAGCTAGGCCAAGAAGGGACTTTCTCTACGAAACAATAGCGTCCATAATGCGCGCTCCGTGGACCAGTAAATTGGCTGCTACTACTACTGACAATCCATGAGCAAAGGTGCGGGTGTATTTAGGGCTCGACGAACGGCAGTGTGGGGCCGCGATGAGAATCATTTCTGGAAGCAGATAAAAATAGTCGGCGATACGCTTCATTTTCCGAGCCCCGGCTTTTCCACCACGTTTTCCACCGAGCGATGAGGAACGAAAAATTCTTTGAGCGTCGCAGGCCGGCTGAAACTGCTCGCTACTTGGTTCCCCGAGCGCAGCCTCAGTTCCCCGGAAGAGGTGATATTGGTGTAGTAATAAGGACAGTTCGGTCATGGAAATTTCATGTCAGCTCGGCGTTCGATACTATATGTGCTTCGTATTCATTTATGTAAACCGTTGATACAAGCATCACTGTCCAGGATCATAAGTACAGACTCCCAGCCCTACCAAGTCAGGTACCGGACCAAGAAACACATCCTGATTGCCCGGACTTTAGCACCTTGGCTTCTCCTTATCAAGTGCCCAGCACATTTCGGATTACTTGACTGAAAAGCGGGAATGGATCTTCAAGTACGACTCGATCAGGAATGGGGAGCCTACACAGAAAAAGACACTGTGTCTGGCCAGCTAGTCCTCCGTAACAAGGCGCCGGTGAATATCTCAACAATTATAGTCAAGTTGTTTGGGATAGCAACGTCGCGACTAAATTCTGGGAAATATATCGAGTCCCATCAGGTATGTCGACCGAGCATCAGAAGTGTCAGTCGTCTCTTAACATCGTCATATGTAGTTATTCCAAAGGGTTCAAAATGTTTTCCCACCTCAGAAGATGGCAGAGATGCCCGGTTCCAGAAGTCTAACTGTCGGCTGTGGGACACACGTCTTTCCGTTCTCCCTCACGGTAGGTTCCACGACCCCTTGCAGCATGCAGATCTCTGGCACGTTTACTTATGCATGCTGTGCATTTATCTAGTTTCCTTCAACATCTGAATGCCATAAAATCAGTCTAGATGAGAGCAAACCAAACCAATCATGCACGGGGTTTCTCCATCGGAAGAACAAAACCCACCATCTTCTACGAAAGCTTCCACCCTCGACGGGCGACACCCTATCGGCTTGGGAGGTCAGATACTTCCTGGACGTAACTGTGACAAAGACTGGTATCTTAAAAGGGGTGGAGAAATTAGTTGAGTAGCCTGGATATGCGAAACGGAACTTGAACACCATACTAACCGCGGTATTCTCTGGCAGACTCGCAATATCCTTTTCTACCCCGTGCACGGCTTTAGCCTTCCAAAAAGCATACTAGGAAGAAGATGTCTTCTCCCCATCAGCCATGATTCTGTCGGATCCTGCAGCCCACTGGCATACCAGGTTGACGTCGAACTGCTGAACGGACAGTGCTTACTTCTAGGCTATCCTATTCCACTGAAGATCAAGCTCACCAAGGTCGGAGACAGAGAATGCTTCGTATGGTTGAATGACTTCCAGACCATGCTCGTGGGATCAACGGAGACGCATGCCTCTGGGCTTGTCGAGAAAGACACACACTTCCAGGTCATACAAACCATGTCGAACATCCATCACGTTGTCAGCCATGATCGGGCCCTACATGGGGCTGAATTATGTATTGGGGATAGTCTCTGGAACAAACATCGACTACCAATCGCGCTCACACCGTCGTTTGAGACCTGCAATATCAGTCAAACATATACGCTCGAAGTCAGACTAGGCCTGCAATGTGGCTACTCTAAGGTAGGAAGAAACACCACTTGGTTTGGGTTAAGCTAACTTGTCTTACCAACAATAGTTCAGGACGACGATATTGGAGTTTAGTTTCCCGGTTCATCTCACACCTCCATCGATGGATCCCGACCCGTATGAGGCGAAATCTGCTAAGCTGTTCTAATATGAGTTTCCCTATGTATATTATGTCTGTTTCTGCTGGACTGTTTTAAGCTGCTTCCTATTCCACGGAAAATGTTCTACGAGATAACCCCAATCGCATACTCTACAAGATACCTTTCTTATTTCATACTGGTTCATAAGTCATCACTTAATTCCATCACTGCATAACATACTCAGGTCTTTGCAAGACTGACCAGGGGATTTAGTCCGCTGGGGTCGGTCGGTGGCAGTTTTGTTTTTTGACGCTCTCTTTTGTTTTTAGGCTTAGAAATTCTTTTCACATATTGTTTACATTCAAGCTTATAGGACCTACGATAAACCCGTAAGACCTATGAGCTGTACTGGGACATGTTTTCTACAGTATGTTTGAAATTTTCGACAACTGACAGTGGATAAGTCCAAGAACGCTCAATCATGCCTGTCATGTAAGACATGGCCTAGTTTTGCTATATACAGAAGGCTCCGTAGATACACCTTGCATTGATAATCATAGAGAACCATGTACCTTTTTCGCCTTAGTTGACTAGAAATCAAGCATGCTGTAGCCCCATCCGACTTTCCCAGACAGCCTATCACCATCTAGGCTATCAGTTCCATCGCATTGTTACTCATCGAATCCAGTTTATCATCTGATCTGTGCGCAGCCGCATGGCAACCATGGGACCTAATTAGAAAAAAGCAGGTTAGCCATCCAATGGTCTTAAGAATGAATGTATCCACTATCTCACATTGTCTGTTTGCTCTATTGCACGATGAAAGGGGACTGTCATTGGCTCAGGGGGCCTTTCCCATTATACAAACAATGAGCCTCACAGCTCCGCCCATGCCTCAAGCATCCAATCCCTGAGCTGTCTATTATATTGGTTGCAGTGCGGCAAATTGCCCGGATGTGAATGAAAATATATAGAATCACCCGGACATAGCCAGCGTAACGTTACCGCTGATCCCATACCACCTGGCGTCTGTCTAGTTGTCTATATAAAGGGCATGTTCTTCTCATATACAAGTACCTTTCATCTCTTGGTGGTGGTTGTTATGCCTCTCTTGCTAGATTGGTTCGCTCTTCAAGTCTTGCTCTGAACATTCGCAGTGTAACCCAGTATACTTCTTCAACTTTCGTGGCCGGAGTACCCTGGCGCAGAGTTCTTCTTCCCTTGCGAAGCCCGTGGTGGTGGGCATCTATGGTATCCCAGGTGCTAGAAAGACAACCTTGCTCAACCAGCTCAGAATGGCTCTCGGCGAGGACCACTTCATGTACTTCGAGGGCAGCGAGGAGTTTGGCAAGCTTGTTTGTGAAGGTATAGAATCGTTCAAACAGTTGGATGACAAAAGCGCGTCAGGTCTTTCGTGAACTCGCCATAAACTGTATCAGACATAATTGTCTAGCGTACGATAAAGCCGGTATAGTCACCGGCCAACTCATGTTCTGGAACGAAGAGAAAGAGTCTGGGTCGGCTGTGTATACACAGAGCGATCTAGATACCTACGCCCATATCATTTACCTTGACGTACCTCCTGAGGAAATCGTCAAGTGCCGTCTCGATGATCCTGGCAGAGATCGCTCGCACGTCTTAATCCCCCATGTGCGGCGCTGGGTGGAAGCTGAGAAGCAAATGCTGCGCGGCCTTTGCTACAGCAATAATATTCTTTTCTGTTCGGTGTCTCCTAGTATGATGGCCAAGGATGTTGAGAACTTCCTCCATGATTTCAGCAAACATGACGAACGACACAACCTTTCCAACGCCCTCCACGCCCTGGACAGCATCCCTGCCATACAAAGTGGTACCCTGCAACGGATGATCGTACTTGATGCAGACCGTACGTTGACTTCACAAGACACAGGCGCCCTGTTTTGGAAGATTTTCCCCCCACTCTTGGGATATGCAGACGGAGACTGGTCGAAGACACCCGCGCGGGCTGTATTTGAGAGTCCTCTGGGCTACACATACAATGCCTTCCGGCAGGTCACTCTTCTTCATGAAAAGCTTCGCGATAATCAATATGACTTTGTTTGCCGGGAGGTTGCCAGGTCTATAACTATGGACGAGGAATTCGTTACTCTTCTGCACCGCATCGCGGACCAGAATCACGTCGCTGCAGTGGTCGTGACCTGTGGCCTGGCTCTCATCTGGAAATATGCGCTGGAAATGGAAGGTTTGCAGGGCAAGGTTTCCGTCATTGGAGGTGGCCGCCACAGCGATGGTTTTGTTGTGACCCCAGAGGTGAAGGAAGCATTGGTTGATCATTTGAAGAAGCAGCACTGTCTCGAAGTTTGGGCATTTGGAGACGGTCCTCTTGACCTCAAGATGCTCTGTAAAGCTGACAAGGCCCTTGTTGTTGTGGGAGACGAAGCAACGAGAAGTCGGTCCATGGACAAAGCCTTGAAACAAGCAATCGAGAACGATGGGCTGAAGGCAGAACAATGTCTTCGACCGGCTTCTGTATCACCTCGCCTTACCAAGGAGATTCTTCCTGAAGTCAAACTTCTCGACCCTACCTTTGTTGATTCCCTTCTTTCAGACGGCACGAAACTGAATGTCATCAGCGCTGAGAAATTGAACCCAGATGCCGTCAAGATTCTGATGACGCCCTTGCGAGATGCTAACGTGCAAGGACCACGTTTGAGGGAGGCACACAGTGAGGCGGGCTGGTATCTAGCCAAAACCTTTTTGCCTACGCTCATTGGAGCGGAGGAAATTGATACTCCCCACCCACAAGGGCATAATACTACCGGCTATCAACTCTGGAAGGAGGACAAGATCTTGATCGTAGCGTTAATGAGGGGAGGCGAGCCCATGGCATTCGGGGTCAGCAATGCATTTCAGCGGGCCATGTTCGTCCACGCCAAATAGCCCGCTGATCTTCAACACGACCTTTTGAAAGGCACGTTTGCTGTCATTCTCGTAGACTCAGTGGTTAATACAGGCAAAGCAATTCTGAAGTACCTGCAGCAGATTAGGGACTTTGAAAATGACGTTCCTATTATTGTTGTCACTAGCGTGATACACGCAGATTGTGTTTCGGGGGGCAGGCTCACTCCTGCCCTTACGAAGCACAGAAATCTCCATTTCATAACCCTAAGGATTTCGAAGAACAAGTACAAGGGAACGGGGGCCACGGATACTGGAACTCGCCTCTTCAACACTCTCCATCTGCCCTGATGTCTTCTTGATTCACCTGTCTCGGTTGACTTGTTAGTATCATTGAACCTATGTGTACTGTCTTGCTCTTATTAGCTAGACAAATTGATAGTAATTTCATTTCAACGGCTTTGAACTGCGCATTCAATGTCTCCCCTCCCAGAGTCATTGAGAACAGAGATCATCACGCTAATCGACGAGATAGACCTCTGTGGAAGATCAGATATATGATGATATTCATCAGCAACAACGGAGAACCGTCATACTTTGGGCTACGTCCATGGTTAACACTGCTTGGTAAGCCTTCATTAGTTAGTTAGTTAACTTAGTTAATGGCGAGAGAGCTTTATAATCGCCATGTCCAGCGTTCTTCCAAGCGGTTGGTCCAGACATACTGTGGGGAATAGCAAGACCCACGATGACCTTCCCAAGCAGCGTGATTGAGTAGGGTTCTGATAGTCATGACATCAACTCGACTTGTGGTTCCATCCGCTAGAGTATGACGTCTCCCGGATCTACGGATTTACGGCCATACACCCAGCAGTACGTATCGTTGACAAAAATCTGGATCAATTAAGCCTGCTTTGAAAGTTCATAGAAAATCTTAAGTTACATGACGCTCCAATAATTGCCACCAATGTAATATATAAACTTATTCTGGCAGAGCCGTACAATGAGGATGTGATGATCAACACCCAGGGCTGCATCGGAAGAGCCCTAACGATGGAGACCATCCGTGATTCAGCATTTGGAAAGCTCGTGCGCATCTTTACGAGGAACCGATGGCTACGATACCCCGAGGAGATCGATCCGGCTCTTTGGACGGAATGCTTGAAGCCGGAGCCCAGGGTCAAAGATGAAGAAGCAGCGACGTTGGCGGACACCGAGGACGACACGTTCGGTCTCTACGCCGTCATGTCACAGGCGTCACGAGCGTCGCGCCGTCTGAACTCAATAGCGTCAACCGCTGGGGTCAGTGGAGGAACACCGCTTCTGGTTGACTGGCGTGGGCCCGATGATCCTGAGGTACATCTACAGACTTTCCTCCCCACCATTCAAGTACTTACTAACACACATGACTATAGAACCCCCAGAACTGGAGCACAACCAAAAAGCTCCTCGTAAGTAGCCAGATCTGGCTGCTGACCTTTGCCATCTACATCGGGTCGGCGATCTATACCCCAGGAATCGAAGGCGTCTCGGAACAGTTCGGCGTAAGTAGAGTCGCCGCCACACTCGGCCTGACGCTATTCGTGTTGGGATATGGCCTAGGTACGTCTCCATCCATTGATAACTGACCATAGACGCATCAAACAGCACACTGACCGCTCCCCCAGGTCCAATGATCTGGTCCCCTCTGTCAGAGCTCCCAACCGTAGGCCGAAACCCTACCTACCTCCTCACGCTCGTCGTTTTCGTCTTCTTCCAGTTCGCCGTCATCTACGCAAAGAACTTCGGCATGCTCCTGGCCTTCCGGTTCCTGACCGGCTTTATCGGCTCGCCCGCCCTGGCCACCGGCGGAGCATCCATGGGCGACATGTGGAACCCGAAAGTGCGCGACTACATGATCGCGATCTGGGGCTGTTTCGCCATCTCAGCGCCCGTCCTGGGACCTCTGGTCGGCGGCTTCGCTGCTTCCGCGAAAGGATGGACCTGGACGATCTGGCAGCTGCTCTGGGTTAGCGGGTTCGCCCTCGTCCTGCTGTTCTTCTTCCTCCCGGAAACCTTCACGCCCAATATTCTCTGGCGACGAGCACGCCGCGTGCGGAAGATCACAGGGAACTCGAACTACAAATGCGAAGCGGAGATCGAGCTCAGCCAGGTCCGGCCTAAAGTAAGTAGTAGTAGTAGCAAACAACAACAACAACAACAACAATAACACCTACCCCCAATCCAACCCAACCAATACACATAACCCTAACCCGTAACCTCAAACCCTAACAAACAAAAACCCAAATAGGACGTCCTCTTCGAAGCCGCCATCCGGCCCTTCCAACTCTGCTTCCTGGAACCCATCGTCCTCTTCCTCAACCTATACATCTCGCTCATCTACGGCATCCTCTACATCTGGTTCGAAGCCTTCCCGATCGTGTTCAGCGAGATCCACGGCTTCAACGCGGGGCAAACGGGGCTCGCCTTCCTGGGGATCCTGGTCGGGACATTCCTCGCGATAACAGGCTATTTCATCTGGAAAGCGAAGTACCAGGTGCGACACTTCGACGCGAACTGGAACATCGCGCCGGAGCACCAGCTGCCGCCGACGGTCGTGGGGGCGTTCGCGCTCCCGATCTCGCTGTTCTGGTTCGGGTGGACGGGCAACTTCGCCAGCGTGCATTGGATCGTGCCCATCATTGCGTCGATGTTTTTCGCCGTCGGCGGCTGCCTGATCTTCAACGGCATCTTTTGTTACCAGGCTCATGCGTACCCCAGGTATGCGGCGTCCGTGTTGGCGGGCAATGATTTTATGCGCTCGTCGTTTGGCGCCGGCTTTCCCTTGTTTGCGACGGCGATGTTTCATAACCTGGGCGTGGGCTGGGCGTGTACCCTGCTCGGGTGCTTGACTCTCTTGTTCGTGCCATATCCGTTTGTTTTGCTGAGATATGGTAGGCGGTTGAGGATGGCGAGTAAATTTGCTAGGCATGATATTTGATTTCTATGTTCTGGCTGTTCGGCTTGGATGTTGTATATATACTGTCGTACCTTTACTGTGGTTTACGTATGTGGATGCGATGAAATGCGTTTTATCATGAAGATATTTCTTTCATGTCCGGAGCTGCAGCTAATCTATATGCGAGCGGTTGTATTATGATCAAAGAAACAAAAATGGTGTTCAAATCAGTCGGGCAATCATTGACAAAAATCCAAACGAGGTATTCCATGTAAAAAAAAGTTCCCAATCCCTTGTCCCATCCCATCCCAATTCAATAAAAAGAAAAATCGTCTTTTATACATGACGTAAACCATCAACGGACAAAGTGCAAACAGGGCGAATGTACAGGTAGATCGACCAGCAGGGAACGGTCTCGCGAAGGGGTGTGATAGGGGTGTTGATTGATTTTGTTCATTATCGTCGTGAGTTCAGAATTCAATGTCGTATTAATCGTGCGTCGTTCGTGCCGTCGGAAAGTGCGTCATGTATGAGGTCGAAAACAAAAGGAAACGAAAGGGCAAAAAAGAAACAAAAGCTGAAACCGAGTATGTCCCTCCCATATCATGTAGATTATTCTTCATCCGTCAACTGCCGTATCAGCTTGATGCTGAGAATCATCACCAGCAAGCCTATCGTCGTCACCACCATCAAGCCAAATCCAAACCATCCGAGAACCATCGCAGAGCTGCCTACACCACTCTTGACACTGCCGTTGCCCATGTCTTGGGCAATGGTGCTTGCGGCGACGGACGCAGTGTGCTGCCATAGGACCGAGACCAGCACAAAAACGGATGCCACGAAAATTAGAGCCAACGCGGCCTGGGACACGGGCCGGGAAGGGAACGGCTTCACCTCACGCTCAGAGCCGCTCGAGTCAATTTCTTCGTGCCATCCAGGGAAAGTAGCCAGCAGGATGAAGCAGAAAAATGCGAGGATAACGGCAACGATTCTGTACAAGTTAGTCAACCTATTCATCGATAAAAAGCATGCTGGGAAACACACAGGAGATAGGGGAAGACCACAGCATCCTTAAACGTCGATGCTACCCAAATCAGGTTCAGCGGATCTTGGTCAACAGTGACGACCTCAGCCAGGGCCGTCGCATTTGAATTGCATATGTAGGCGCCTCCTGATGGCGATACGCAGATTCCGAAGTACCCCACACGGACTTCCATCTGCGCTCCTCCGACAATGTTCGCTGTTGCTTGCACTACGCCAGGGTCCACTTGGGCAAGATTAAAGACGGGGTCGTAGCGTTGATAATAGAGAGAGATCAAGAATATGCTGGGCATTTGTGGAGAGGACGACGAGCATCCGGCCAATAAGAGGGCTAATACCGTCAGTTGCACTCCAGAGGTGGCAGCAAGACATGTAGGTAGCTTACAGAGAAGAATAATGGTAACTGCAATGATTATCATAAGCACGTGATGGTAACCGATCATGGGAATGAAACCTATAACGACACAGACAATCAGTATACACGAACACCACCGCTTCAACGACTTGAAGGTCACATACGGGCCATCTTGGCCTTGAAATTGGACGCCATGTCGACCGGTCAAATCTCAGCCAGGCTTATACCAGTTGAATACTTCACACCGCCGTCTGTATGACTCTCTTCTCGGGACCCCGAGAAGGAGTGTTGGAAGAGCGCTTCTTTGCGCACTATGTCTGAAAGCGCTGGTCCCTCGGTTCTGCGGCCCGATCAAGCGGTTTTATCGCGCGACAGTCTCGGTTGTCAGTCCAAGCTGCGAAACTCTATGTCTGAAGAAAGTGATCGAAGAAGGTCGGAGGGTCCTGCAGGTCTTGACGTGGGTATGGAATGTGGGTTTGCGGGCACGAGCTCGAGGAACGATCCCTTGACGAATGGAATACTGGCGGCGAAATCCAAGGAATGTATGTCTGCTTTGGGCCGCGGCGCTCACGAGCCTGGACGGTGTAAAAGATGTGTCAGATAGTCGAATTAAAAATCCGATAAGCTATGTCCCGATCTGGGGTTTGAATTCAACAACTTAGTGCCAAAAAGAGGCAAAGCTGTGTACAAGGAATGGAGAGGGGAGAAAGAGGGAAGGGGAGAATTGGGGGGAGAGATCGTAGCTAGCCAAATCCACTCTTGCAAATGAATGCCTGCCTCCCGAATTTTTCTTTTCCTTTTTCCACACAACGAGCGAGAGTTGAGGTAACGGGTGACGATGGTGATGATAATGTGGTGGCTGGGAATGGACAGTATACTCCCGATGGAGGAGGCTGGGGCATCGTTCTTTTGTTTACACCCGGTGGTTTCCCGGTAACCAGGTCTCACCGCCGACTGTGCCTGAGGGACCCACGAGGCCCCATTGGGTCTGATCCGCCCCGCCGATGGCGCTACGATTGATCAGGGACCAGCGATTGGCCCCGGCTCAACTTTAGCCTTGGCCCCACACGGCTCGTCAGCCCTAATCCCTGATGGGCCCTTTCCAGCCTCCGTCATTTTGCCATTTACGTCTTACAGTGGGTTCTGTCCAGGTCTCATGCCGACGATCACTGCAAAGGTATAGACTGAAAATTAATCAAACTGTCCTGACGTCGATCGTCTATCTCCAATAGTGTCCAAGGTAGGGTATACACAACCAAAGATAACATAGAATAATGCGATGCCTCACAAAACACCGTGTATCTCATCCAGATAAAAACCCAACAGAATAATAACAATGCCAAGAAACGCCAACACACCAAAATATATGCCATTTGTATGGATGTGGCGGTGCATAATGTCCAGAATCACTGGTTTGTGTATGAGAAGCGCTGAAGACTGAATGTAACAGGCGTCCGGGCGTGACTAGTTTCGTCACCATCGACATCCTCTTCTTCACTATCGGGAACAATCATGTCTTCACTTCCTTGAGCAGGGGGGCATGTGGCAGGGATCGGGTTTGCCTGGGAGGTGCTTGCCTCGATGTTCCTGCCCAGGGCACTTGATGTTGAAAGAGAAGGGGTGAAGTTCAGAGATCGTGACCGGGCCAGTGCCGTCTGGCCGAGCCGTTGCAAAGGTGTCAAGCGTTGCCGCCTAGAAGGACTGCGGGCCACCCCAGCTTTCACCCTAGAGGGCGATCTAGAAATAAGCGGTCGATGAGCTTGAGAATCTTTTGTTTGCAAGGTATCCACGTTGGGGCTAGTATTCCCTTCCGCAGCTTGGAAAGTAAACTGAGACAACAGAGAAGAACTTTGCTTGGCAATATTGTCGTCCAGGACCTGACGAGACACTTCCGGATTCGAGTCCTCGCTAACGGAAGCTTTACTTGGAGTTGCGGCACTTAACTGTCTCTCGTCTGCAAGGACTTGCTCTTTCACAATTGCCGGGTCTTCCGATGTGGTAAATGTTGTTGGTAGAGTCGCTTCTTCATGGCCGCCTTCGCGAGGCTCATTCCGCGTTTGAGGCTTGTCCTTGCAACGGTTCGCAGTCTCTGACGAACCTGCAATTTGTGTCATGATGCCCTCGGCTACTTCATCAGAAAATACATCCACAGCTGACTTCCGTGCTTTTTTGCTTCGCGTAACCTTGACACCACTCGGGCTTGAATCACCCGGGGAGTGAGCAAAGAAGCGGCTGCGGCAATCTGGAAGACTTGGAAGGTTGGCCTCGTCCGTTTCGGAACAAAGTCGTTGCCGCTTGGTGGGCTGCAAGGTAGATGCTCTAGAGGCATGGGCCAGGAAAGAGTTTCGCTCCACACTCCTAACTAGTGGGCTCGATAGCCTATTCACAGTCGCGGATCGGACGATGCCCGGCCGGGGCGTAACCGGACTGCTCTCCCATGACGCATTGGCATGCCGTTGTAGTAGCCTCTGCTGGCTGGGAGACGGAGAGAGACTATTTGGATCCAACTCAGCTAAAGGAGTCCGTTTCGGAGTGAAGAACGAGCTGATGGGCTTGTTTGGCTTCAGTTCGGCGGATGACCCGAGCGTCTGGCGACGTTGGATGCCAGGCATGGCCTTGCCCGCAGCAGGCCTCAAGACCAGTGGTTCTTTGGTTGCTGGATCCAAGTCACCACAAGCGACTCCCACTGCAAGCCCAGGCTCCACATCACCGCCGATGTACGGTAATTCTTCCAGGTTCACATCATCTTCCGGTGGAGTCAGCGTGACGAGCTTTCCAGCTCGGGGGCAAAATACTCTCTGGTAAAGGAAGGTGAGCTCCGCTTGTTTGAAATTCTCCAGATAATTCGAGGGGACATGGTACTGGCCCTCAAATTGAAGCATCCGTAGCGCCTTCTCAACATTCTTGTATTTGCGAATACACCGGTAGGCAGTTTTCAGCCCCAGCCTGGCAATGTTGGTAGGTAATCACATCCGCTGAGGATACACATGCGCCTAAAGTCGGCGTCAGTCCATCCTATAAGACTGACTTCGCGACAAGCTGTAAAGTCTGCTCGGTTAATCTCAATACAGTCGCCATGCTGATCTAGCTTGGACAACAATCTTTTGGCACCGAACACTAGCAAATCAGAGTCCTCTGATATGATACCATTGATAATGCCCTGGCGCTCAAGGTATACGAGTTGTGCATCTGCCTCATACGGAGCCACCACATACTGAACGTCCATCTTTTTCAGCTCGTCGATCAATTGACGAGCCATTAAAGGGGTCACATCCACTGCTTTCTGAAACTCTTGATACGCTTCTGCTGTCCTCCCCTTCCGTTGCAGTTCCAACCCAAGGGTTTTGCTTTCCTGACGCCGTTGGTGTCGATCTGACTCGGTACCGGCTTTACTTGGTAGATCGTCACCGTCGAAGATAAGATATGGGGTCACCCCAAAATAAAGCAACATGCGGACGCGGTTGAGCACGAAATCGACATGTCTACAGTCACATTAGCACCAATCCCCAGCAATATCCTATACAAAGCCACATACTTGGTCGTCGGCCGGTCCAAGACCAAGTCCACCGCGCAGGCGACTGTACCACGATGCAGCCATCCATATGCATCGATACCAAGGGTTTGTCCGCTAAACTTTTTTAAATGACATGGTTTTTGAATTGACTTGAGAAGACCATGGAGCCCTAGCTGACTAGTCAATCTTCTCTGAGCACTCTGGAAACGACAATGTGAAGTTGGGCATACCTTTAATGCCCATTGTGGAAACCTTCGAAAGTCGAGCTGCTCCTCGTTAGGTTGTCAAGTTGAACATCCAAAACGGGCAACAGCTCTGACAGTCGATGGTTAGGACACGAGAGACGCGGTGGGCACGAGAACCATGGGGAGAACCTTTCGTAGAAATAGGGGTTGGAAGCTAATCAACCACCTTAGCGGGTCATTGAGTTATGTATGACCTAGACAACGAGATTGGAATGTAAGTTGACTGCCAGTGTCAACCCTCCGACGCGCAACAGAAACGCGATAGGCCAGTGCATGCAGAGGAAGCCGTGATTGGCTGGATGTTGGCGGCGTTTGCCTCCACCATCACCGCCCTATCATTCTGCCGGCCGATAAGGATCACGGAGATTAGAGAAAAAAAAAAAAGAAAAAAGACGAGCAAAGGTTCTAGACTGCAACTTACTGTGCGCAGCAATAACATTATACTGCTTCCTTTTTGTTTTCATTCAAATTCAAGAGATTTAAAGATCGCACCATGCCGGTATCTTTACAGAAGGTTCATAAGCATATCGCTAAAAAGCGAGGGGTAGTTGACGCACTCCATGAGAACAGCAGAGATGCGAAGAGATTGCGCCGCGCAGGCATTAGAGACGATCGGGTTGCTCGTGTCTCTGCCACACTGGCCCGGGGACGGCAGTCATACAGTATGTTTTCAGAAAGGTATCTCTGGTGTCTACCGGACTTTTCTAATGTTTCCCCTAGTTGACCGGATTGTATACTTCCACGAGAATGTCCCGGAGGATGCAGGCGTCTTTTCGGATAGTGACATGATGAATTTAATTGTTAGGTCAGTTGAAGCAGAAGGCCCCATAGCGATTGTCCGATGTTTCATACGCATTAACACTGGCGGGCATAGATACATCAACCGAAGTGTCCCTGAAATCGAGCAATTACAGAGTGAGCGGCGGAAAGGCCGACCCCCTAGCAAACGGGAGGAAAACCTCCTACAGCGAACAGACGCGGAGAATAAAGAGTTCAAGACTGGTTTCTGGCTGCCCGATCTTAGCGAGCAAGATGTAATCAAGTCCCTTGCCTCATGGAATGGAGATTGGTCCGGACTCAGCAGCATGAAGTTCATTCGCTTGACCAAGGATGGTGGGAAGCAGTCTTCAGCTTTTCCTCCTAAAGGGATGTCGTGAACTTTAGTTATGGGATTGTTTTAAGACCGCGTTGCTCACATTGGTTTTGGCACATAATGGCGTTGACGATCGTATATACCAGCATCTTGATGTTCGTTAGTATGTTTCAAGGTTTAGCTACAAAAGCACATCAACAAAAACGTCTGCTATGCATCTGCGACGGCATTTCACATCGCCGCCAGTTTATTACCTGTAGTATAAAAATTAAACATAATAACAGCAATGGCACGATCGGGTTCACCGCAGAAACACCGGCAGCGGTCATCTTCCAACTCCTAGCTTTTCTCATGATGTAATCTCATTAAACTCGAAGGTCTTTGGCCATGACCACTGCAGGCTTTGATCTTTAGGACATACTTTGTTAGAAGCATTCAAGTGGTCCTCTCTGTCTGTTCTCTGGGTATCCCGCGACGTTTTTGTTCATATTTTTAACTGTTTTTGAATCCTAGTGTCTTTGTTGCTACCAGTTGTATCAACGATCATATAATATATTTCTCAGTTCTGCGGTGCGAGACGCTCAGTGGATTATGGTCTACCGCCTGTAGATGAACACAGAGTGAAGAAGGATCAGATATTGTCGGAGTTGCTTCCAGTCACCGAGAGGAATGCAATGTTAAACAATCTCAGATTCAATGGACCTGTTGGTATATTACTATGTACAGGTCACCGCTGCTCTTCCGTTGTTGTTGAGGCGGCAAGGATCACTGCCTCAGGCTGCAAGTGCCAGAGCTCCCGAGCTTGTTCTTGGCAGCGGTAACATCATCAGTTCAGTTTCCTGTTCGTCACCTCCCAAACTTTCATTGAAAATCTCCTCCAACCCAACATCCTTTGCATCCATCTAAACCTCACAATTCATTATGTTGTCGCTACGCACCATCGCCCGCTCCGTGCCTCGCACTATCTCCCGCTCCATTGCCACCTCTTCTCGCTCTGCTCTCTTCCGACCTGTCCCGGTTGTTCCTAAAAATGTCATTCTGCAATCTGCCCTGAAGCCCTCCTACGCTGCTTTCTCCACTTCCAGCGTATTCAAGCAGTCCCAAGCTGAAGGTAAGATGAATATAAATGGATAATCTCTCCCAATTCTGGAGAACAAATCACAAGAAAAAGGATCAAAGAAAACCTCGAGGCTTATGGCACGATGTGATACTCGTTTCTTGATTGCGCTGACAGCGACTTCCATCTGCAGGTGATTTTGAACTTGTTGCCAAGCTTGAGGATGAATTGAAGCATGAGAAGGCTTCCGGTCTTGAGGATCTGGATTCTTCCGTCCAGAATATCCAGTACGTTCTTCAGAACAACTCCTGGGAGGTAAGTGCATCGAATCAAATGTCTCGCATCAACCAAGGCTGATTCATGTCTGCTTGCAGGTCAAGGATGTCCCCGGTGACCAGGAAGTTGTGTTGACGAAGAAGTTCGGCAATGAGGAGTAAGTGCTTGGGTTTCCACTTCCCATTTTTGTTGTACACTATTCTAATGAACTCCACACGGTAGGATTCGTCTCACCTTCACCGTTGCGGATCTTCAGAACTTGAGCGAGCAAGAGGAATTCGACGACCAGGCCTTGAGCGACGAGCTGGACTTTGAGGCCGGCCACCAGCCTGCTAACAAGGGTGCCGCTGGCAACTCTGAGGCTGCCCCGGCTGATCGCGAACTGGATGAGTTGGACCGTGACTTGGAGCCCAGCTTCCCTGCCCGCGTCAACATCACCGTTGAGAAGCCTAGCAACGGCGCTATGCTGATCCAAACTGTTGCCCAGGATGGTCTCTTCCAGATTGAGGAGGTCTCCTACTTCTCTAAGCCTGACTTGGCACATGCCCAGACCGCTGAGAAGGACTGGGCTAGACAGAGCCTCTACGCCGGACCTCCCTTCGAGAACCTCGATGAGGATCTGCAGACCTTCTTGGAACGTTTCCTCGAGGAGAGAGGCATCAACGCAGAGCTGGCCAACATGATTCCTGACTACATCCAGGTGAAGGAGCAGAAGGAATACGTTCGTTGGCTTGAGAGTAAGTTACCGCAACTCCTGAGACATCAGTATCTATATCTAACAGTGGAACTTTTAGACGTCAAGAACTTCATCTCCGCTTAAATGCGGATCAATGATGCATTAGTGCGTCTATAAAGATGCATTGGCCATATCCCTACTCATAATTATAATCCTACCTTTCGACTTTTCTCGTGATCTTTTTGTGAGGGAGTTTACTATCACTTCCTGCCATGTTAGCTTGACGTCTGTCCCTGCAAGTCGCTATGACCATATTTGCTAGGCAGTGTGCACGTGTATCAATATAGAAACGAATCCAGCATCTAAATGTATTATATTCAAAACTACATCCTAAAACGCCCTAGTGTTTACAGAGTTACAGTGTGAAATCATGCTTGAAAGATTACCTAGATTCAGGAGCGAAAAGTACAACCAGCTCTAGAATGATGGTCTCATGTTCACCATTCATCTACCTGATTAATAGATCGTGAGGCGAAATTTATAATCATGCCTGTGCCTTGAAGTAATCCTGTGACAACACCAAAACGCCTTATGCATCCCAACCCTGCCTTAAAGCATGTATACTCCAAAACCGCTTGAAAAGTACAAGAAATTCTCGGTAGAAGACCAACAGCAGGTCGATGTAAGGGTTTAAAACTCCATGCTTTCAGTCTTCACCTCCGTCGTATCGTCGTTTCGTTCCCGCTTCCCACCGCGTTCCTCCTTGAGAAGACCGGCAATGAACGAGCGGAAATAATCAACATATGGCTTGAGGCTCGTTTTCTCATAATCCTGCAGTTTGCGGCTTCCCCTGACATCAGAGTCGTTGGGCACGCTTCCCTCCCCATCCACAGCGTCTGTGCCTGCGCCATTACTGGGGTTCTCTGCATCATACGTATCAATCTCCCCCAGTAGTTGTGTGACCGTGGGAACTGAAAGAGGGTCAAACTGCTCGGCCTTTCGAGCATCAATGGGCACACAAACGCGACCTGTGCCAGGATGTATGACGAACGGGCTCTTGAGCAAGTGAATCATTTTCTTACTGACTTCAGAATCAAGGCGTGGATAAGTGTACTCCAACACAATATCCTGCTTCGCGTCACGTAATGTAGAAGTGTTCAGAGTACCGCTCTTCCCAGTCTTTGCGAGCGAGTCAATGTCGGCCCATTTGCTCGTACTAGGGCGGTCTGGTGACGACTCCCATTTCTTGCGCAAGGCATCATTCAAGGCCTTGTCAGGAAGTAGTGCTAGGAGACGTTGCGCCTTCTCCGAGCTGACAAAGGTGTCCTGGTCTACTAAGGTAGTCTGGGCGAAGTAAGGCTTCAGGATTTCCAGGCTACGGGCCATATGCGGATGCAGCGGACGCTTCAGATTGACACGCTTGCCGCTCTGTGCCCCTCCTCGCACGAGATCGAGATATCCTGCAATGGCCCGTCGCCGATCATCGGGGAGGCTGCGAGCACGGGGATCACAGACCCAGGCGTGGGCACCACGACGACCAGAGTAAACCCATAAGATGTGTTGGAATCCAAAATCGTCCCGCAACGCTGTGTCGACAACTTTTATGGCCATGGTTACAAATGCCCAGCATTTCTCACAGATATTCGCCTTTTCACAACATGATCGGATATCGTCATAATCCGTCAAATCGATATCGAACACTAATTCCTTAGCAATTGGTTTCATCTGACCCCCTCGTAGAGTTTTCCGATCGCGGGGGTTTGTATTGTAGACGGGACCGATTTCGAAACGAGACGGGTTCATGCGCAAGATGTCTTTACGGAAGCTAGGAGGGTGTCAGTGATGTGCTTCTTCCCAGAGGCTGCCTTGGCTCGTCCACTTACAGATCTGCTGTCGCATATGATTGATATCGTAGGTAGGCGTCATTCTGCAGGGTAAGCGCGAACTCACGGTTTCCAAAGTCTGGCGAAGGAACGACTCCGTGGTTCAGCCATTGGAAAAGGTAACGGAATGGGAAAAGTCGCTGGTAGAAGGCAAGCATAGTATCTGTGTCTACGTGAGTGGGTTGCGGTGCAGAGGAGCTGTACAACTTTTGTTAGACTGGCTTTCTATCTATCGGGTGACGGGTACTTACTCTACTGCATCTCGATTAGTTGAGCTCTCATTTCTTGTGTCTGCCGCACTAGATGCAGGAAATTCATCGTCATCGTCGTCATCGAATAGTAGGCCTGCAAGCTTGTCTTTCGTATCGTTTCCAGTGGCTTCGGGCTCCTTATCTTCCGGGACATTGGGCGTCGCATCTGTTGGAGGGGCATCCGGAAGGACTTCCTCATCATTGCGATGACTAGGGAACTCCCCGGGAGACACGGAATGAGGCATTTTTGTGTGCTTTGGATTCTGTATGTACGTTGAACTTGTCTCCGTATAGTGGAGTATACTGAATATCGTATCGGGTCATTAACGCGACTGGACGCGCGCCGGACGCGCTTCCGCCCAGGAAGCCCTAAGGCCTAAGCCCTATCTTACCGCACATGACTGGTCATATGATATCGAGCTGCCCAAGGGAAGCACGTGCCATCGACCTAGACCTAACCGCAAACGGTCATCTGCTATACTACTTGCCGGGATACACGGCTCAGTCACTACAACCTTCTATTTTAATCACGCCAATGCCTCTCCATTAAGACGCAATGCTCTCTATATCCACCCCTGAGCCTCAGGGGCCCTCAATTGCCGTTTGCGGCAGCTTGGAAGTCGTATTCCTGTCCACCAACTCCTTTGGATGACGATTACATTCATGGCCCATCCTGGAGACTACCCACTTGATGAGCATTACCAAGATCAATGAACGCACCACGTTATTTACTTGTGCTCGACCGCCAATATCTTCTAAATCCGGACTTTCAGAAGACATCAGTGTCGTCATACTCGAGGGCGGTTTCTAGCTGTAATCGGGCAATATCTTCTAGGTGTCGTCATTGACCTGGTATACACTGTTGAAGTTTACGAAGCATGTAAAATTCTACATTCTTCGTGATTTGCTGGGACTCTTCGATCCTGTATTCGCTTCCTTCGCTACGGCTTCCCTTTTTGCGCCTTGTGCCATGTGCACAACGTGAATTTCACGCGTACCGTAAAGCTTGCAGAACTTCCCTATAGCTTGGCTCCACATTCCAGAGGCGCTTTTCTCGATCTTGCAGAGTTCTGCCAATTTGAAGCACATGGGTGATAACTGATGGTGCTACCAAACTGGCGTCATTAAGCTACAAGTCGGTGACCACAAGCAGGGAAGATCCCCTGTTGGCCAACCTTGTAGGCTGTTGACTGCCGTTTTTGAATACCTGCATGGTTTAATTTGGCCATGGTTGTCCATGGCCTGGGAAGAACATGAGTTCCAGGAACCAACCTGCCACAAATGATGCAGCCATTTTACTCAAGGAACAAAACTGTATCTACATGTTCCTTGAAGATTCGTTCGCCGGATCGGGCTAGCATCTGTTGCTTCACTTGAAGACACTTGACTGAAGTGATGACACCACGACTCTCTGCATAGTGTGTCCGAAATCTAAGTACGCTATCTTTCTCTCTGCAACACCGAAGGCCTGACTGGGTATGTGGGTTTCTCACCTGAATACGATACCACGTAGCACCCACCTCCGAACTTTATCTGAAGATTTTGAGTCTTATCCAAATACCACCAATTGTTTGTCCCACTAATCAGCTTACCAGAAAACCATGGTTCGTTATATCGCAGTTTTACACTGCAGACCAATGGGCCTTATGTGTCGAGCAATCAAGATTTTCTTCTCCTCTTGAACCAGGCACCAGATCTTGTTGAAAATCGATACTACTGTGGCATTGTAGCCATCAATGAGCATCCTCACGGAAACGGCAACCAACGTGGCCGTCATGGAGATATAAGTTCACGTCTTCTCTCTATTGAAATGACTTCTTTTTCAACACGCTTGTATCGAGCCTAGAAAAGTCGCTCGCTGTTATTTCACTCGTTTAATTCCAACTGATTGTCTTTTGTTTGTGCTTCTGGTATCTGCTTTTGAGAGGTCGATCATCCTTCGAGATGGTTAAAGGGACTATTGCTCTGCTGGCTCTGGCTGGCCCAGCACTCGCTGGTGTTATCCAGAACCGCGGCGTGGATAATGGGTCTCCGGCTACAATTGATCTGTCTCCTCACAAGGAGCCTCCTCACTGGTCTGAGGCTTCCGACCCGGCTCCTCGCCCTACTGGGACTCACAAGGAGCCTCCTCAGAAAACGGAGCCTACTCATGAGAAGCCTCCCAACAAGGAGCCCAGCAAGACGGAGCTGCTCACACGGAGCCTACTCATGAGAAGCCTCCCAACACGGAGCCCGCGCACACCAAGCCTCCCAACACGGAGCCTCCTCATACTAAGTCCACGGAGCCTCCGCACACCAAGCCTACCGGCACGGAGCCTCCTCACACCAAGTCCACGGAGCCTCCCCATACTAAGCCTACTGGCAC
>NW_019170202.1:0-31350 GCF_001792695.1 Aspergillus bombycis | reverse complement strand
ACCTGGCGTTCCTCCGCCACCCAGTGCGGCACCGGGAGGGGATATGTCCGCCGTTTTTGCTCAGTTGAACCAGGGTGAGGCTATCACCTCTGGTCTCCGGAAAGTCGACAAGTCCGAAATGACGCACAAGAACCCTAGCCTTCGCACAAGCTCAACCGTTCCAGAGCGCCCTGACTCGCAAGGCAGCATCTCTCGCTCCAAGTCGCCAGCCCCGAGCAAGAAGCCTAAGCCAGAGAGCATGCGTGTCCGTAAACCTCCTCGTAAGGAGCTCGAGAGTAACAAGTGGTACATCGAGAACTTCGATAACGCGGGTGAAATCGTTGAGATCCCTGCCCTGCAGAACCAGTCCATCCTTATCTCCCGTTGCAACAAGACCATTGTGAAGGTGTCTAGCAAAGCCAATGCCATCGCCATCGACAACTGCAAGGAACTCTCCATCATTGTTGACTCCCTCGTGAGCAGCCTTGATGTCATTAAGTGTACCAAATTCGCTCTCCAGATCGACGGTGTGGTGCCCACGCTCTTGCTGGACCAGGTGGACGGTGCCACGGTCTATCTCGGCTCACAGAGCTTGAACACCGAGGTTTTCTCCAGCAAATGCACAGCGATCAATATCATGCTTCCTCCAAAGGAGGGAACAGACGAAGATACCAAGGAGTGCCCGGTTCCCGAACAAATCAAATCCTACGTCAAAGACGGTGTCCTGGTGAACGAGATCGTCGAGCACGCAGGCTAAACATTAATAAGTCTATTAATGCGTTTCGCTATATCTCGAAATTATGTGTTTGGTCAGCTGCAAACTTTGGACGACATCTAATGCAGTGGCTAGGATAGTAATAGTTGGCCAGGCCGATTTTTGACATACACGACCAATATAAGCACCTTACCCTCTGGATTTAGACTCAAATTAGATAAATAACTTCAGTCTCTTTCTGTATATCTTGCGTCTCTGTGTGTGTGGTCAAGTGGTGTGTTGGGAAGGGGTGACGTCAGCTTGTCAAGTCAATGTTGGTTGAGATGCACGTACCATTACAAGTTTAGTATATATTTAGGCAGCCTGAGGCACTAGGCCTAGCCACCAACAACTGTACTGGAATTTGCCAACCTTCTGCTTTGACATTGGGCTCACCTGAGCTTAACCCAATTCCTCACCTAATGGCAGCTTGATAATTGCCCTTGAACCGCGGTTCACTTTCATTAGGGCTAGCATATCTTCAACTAGATACAATGCATAACATCTATACCCCAGCGAGCGTCCGCCCGAGGGCGATCTCTTCGATTTCGAGTGATGGAGATATCGAGGAGTGGCTCGATGTCCATGTTTTAAGTGGAAATATGTTTTAAAGGGGGGCAAAAAACCCATATATATATGGCCTCATGGAAATGAATCGTCTTGCTTGGGACCTTGCGCTGCGTACTTCGAGGTAATTGCCTACATAGGAGATGGCTGATCATCCTGCTGGCTCGTTTCTTGCGTCATATTTCTGAGATTGGTCCTGGAAAATATGTAGTAGATGCCTATGAGTTAGCCACTGGAGCAATCAGGTACGAATAGATACATAAGTATATATCTCAAAGAACTTTCTGTCAACGTATATGCGTATGTGTTATTCTGTTTAACCGTATATTTAACCTAAGTAGCCAACCTCCCACACAACCAGAGCAAAACACGTTAGAAAACACTCAATACTCGAAAAACAGATGACCGCCACTTGAACTGAGCTCTGTACGCCTTGACAAAATAAATGAATCAGTAAAAAGAGAGGAGACTTCCTAGACTCCGAAGCATTGTTGACGCCGTGAATTGCAAATATGAGAGCTTGGGTATTAAAAGTACGTATGTGTTGCGCCCTTGACTGGCCCGTGTAGGATTGTGGAAAGCGGGAGGCGATTGTGTTCATGTCCAGAAGATGAGCCTGCACCTTGAATGTCAGTTAGGCAGCGTGTATCCTGCATAGTGGTAACAAGTCAATGAGAAAAAGAAACAAAAAAAAAGAAAGACTAAATAAGACGATTTATACTGGTAGAGATGTGGAGCGGCCTAGGTGAATTGTGTCGACGGGTGGTTTGGTGATCTTGGGTGGCTTTAATTGATGCCCGATGAATTATGCTTCTGTACATCTAGTCCTCTCAGTCGTTTGGCGAGTAGGCTTTCGCCGGCTTCAGAGCTGCCCATGGGGCTGAATGGATAGCCACCGTATCCAAGGTCTCCTTTGGCGAGTTTACTATACGTTCCGCTACCGGTTTGATAGGGCTCGGCTGCATCGTAATCATGCAGGGGAAGTACTTCTTCCCTTAGGGATGGAATGGGTCGGAAAGGATGAGGAGCTCGCTGCTCCGAGCGGGCATCCTTCAAGTTACTAGAGACGGTCTGCGCATCAATGGCTGGCATTGGTGTTGCAGGATGGCCCTCTTGTCCACACGGGGAAGCGAGATCAAGCAATGAAGCTGGAACGGATTCTTGATCAGTAGCTGATCTTCGGCATCCCCTATCCGTTACTAGCGTCGTATTCAACTGCGTATGATTGGCATCACGAACAGGCTTATAAGGCGCATACCGCGGCTCTGGATGCTGGATCTCATTCCGGAGCCTTTCTTTGCCGTCCGGAACTCGATTAGCAAAAACAACACGAACGCTTGAGTGTAGATAGAAACGGCCCTTAGACGGACAGCATATGTTCAAATGTACCAGATACCTCAGGATGGGCTTGTCCTTCGGATCCTCCGATGAGTTCAAGGACGCCTCTGGACGATCGGTCCCGTAGTTCTTCCGCGCAGTCAACGGCATATCGATGACAGGGCCCGCTGAATAGCTTCTCTGCCGAATAAATGTCTTGGTTCCAGGTTCCATGTCGCTGAGATCGTATGGAATCAAGAATAATTTTACAGCTGTCTTGTTCGGGTTTTTTATTATGACCTGGAGCTGGCCCTGTTGAGGGATTCGATAGCAGCCCCCTGGTGGACATCTGGGTGATTCGGCCCTCCTGTGTCTCTTCTCTCTCCTGCGGAGAGCATCTTGGTCATTGGCCCTAGGCGGTGGTGGATTGTCTGTCATTTCACTGCAGACGCCTGCGGGGCTTTGCTGATGCCTGCGGCGTCGACTTGTAGCTGTTGTGTCCTTTGGAAGAGAGTTCTCCAAGTCTATCAAGCCAACATACGGACTAGGGTTATCGTCCGAAATCGAGCGACCGCTGCCCGAAGTGGGATAGCTGTAGAAAACTGCTGGAAATGGAATGGTGACGTGGGGCGGGCACTTGAGATTCGCTTTACATTTGCCTTTCCCTAAAACACCTATTTGCGCTGTGAAATCGAGTGGTTTTGATGGATTCATCGACATTCTTCCACGTAAAATGGATTCCTCATACGATCCAACCAATGGAGCATGCAGTCTGGAAGATTTTTCCGCAGCAAGCGAGGGCCTCCTGGTCCTGGAGGATGGGCCTTGCACCGAAGTCGCTAGTTGAAGGGTATACGCTGAGTTTAAAGACCGGCGAGGATTATAATGGTGGAACGGAAGCAGATCATTCCATTTCCCAGGGGAATGGCCGGACTGGAAGTTGAATGCTCCTCGGTGGGTTGTGGGCGACGATTGAAGGTGCCGGAAAGTCTCTGGCGGTAGCGTACGACGACGGTTGGCCTTCTCCAAGGGACCAAGCTGCTCAGTTGAATCGATTCTGGAGGAAAAATCTAGATCGGTATTGTTCGCCTGGTATACAAGAGGGCTTGTCGGCGCCTTTAGGACGTAACTAGAAGAGAAGGAGCCCACTGACGGTGCCCGCGAGCGGGATGGTGGCCTCATGTTTTCATCAGACACATTCGTTGTGGTAGGTTGCGTTCTCGTGGGCGATGCGAAAATGGGGGTCGTGAACCAAGGTGCAGTTGGCGAAGAGCCCAGAAGGGGAAATCGTGAGTCGGTATCAAGTCCATGTCGCGGTGATTGCGGCAATGATTGCGAATCTTGACGGGCCCCTTCTCGAAAGTCGCCAGAATGCAGTGCTGACCGAGGGCGCTGGATATCAGCTGGCGAGCTTAATTCCTGATCATTTGTACCAGAGCCATCACTAGGAACGCCCTGCTCAATAAATCCGACTTTCATGTCGGATGCTCTATCCGGCGTGCGGGAGATGGAATGGCCAGCATTTGAATCTCCATACTACATCATAACCCATGTAAGTAAATGTGCATACCGTAAAGATACAGTCTTCTGATCATTTTTCCTGGGGAGCTCTGCCTTTCTAGTGGAGAGAGTGCACCTACCAGCCTATGCGCCCAAGCCGAGGTATCGGCGTTCTTGATGTAATGAATCAATCCCTCTCGGTCGCAAGTGTGCAGATTTGACAGACTGCAATCCGATATAGATGTCTCATCAGGGAAATTAGTACGCCTTCCTGAGGGTTCCAGCTCCCTATGATGATGGGCCCAAGAGGAGCCCCCAATTTGGCGCTCATCCTCTCTTATCGGAGGGTGGTCATCCGACCATAGGTCATAGAACCGCTGACGATCTGGATCCTGGAATATGGGCATGATCACCGGGGGTTAGTTAGTATTGACTGGAGAAATAAAAAGCTATACATCCCAATGAAAGATAATTAGGCCGACGGGAAAGTACAAGGGCGCATGAGGGGGGTAACGAAGGTGTAAACGAGGAGGATGTTTGGAGTTGAAGTGGCGGTCTTTGTCAGGAGAGACTTGAGGTATGACGGGATCGGGGTCTCTGGACGGAACTGAAGTAAGGTGATGCTGCGTGGGCGAGCTAGAGTTTGTTAGTTGAGAGGGATTAAATTAAGGTGAGCTATTTGAATGACGAGAGTATAATTGAGTCATGAGGCGCCTGAAACGACATGGGGGGTGGGTTTTTTGGTCCACCGCGAACAAATCCGTTCGCCATTTTTTTTTAGAGGCGGAGGGGAACGGGATTGTAATGGGATCATTTCCCAATCCACGGGTAACGTTACCGTTTGGTACCATTATCTCTCTTCTTCCCTTATCGCATTTCCTCTGTACCAAGATCTCTTACTTTTTTTTTTTTGTTCGCATTGTCATTACAGCATCGTCCACGGTTCTTCAACTTTCATCTTCCCCCTCCGTGACACCTCATATGCGCCCACCCTCGTTCTGCGTGAAACTATTGAAAATCGGAACATTCTGCACGGGGGGAAACAAAAAGCTTACAACTTCCCAAAGATTTTCCCTACTGTCCGCCAACAACTTTCCGTTTCTTTTCCCTCGTTCTGTACAACTGAACCACTTGCCACGTCAATTGTTGCCCAACACAAGATTCATACCAAGTGAATCATTCTGTACAGCCAAACTATCTAGCCCGAATCCATACCGACTAAGGCAAAAAAACCAAGTTTTGTTCAGCATGGCGGGCAAGCGCTCCCGAGATATCGATGCAAAGTCCGAAGAACAACGCACAACTGAACCACCAGTAAAGAAGAAGAAGGGGTTTTCTGTGGGACCTGCAAACCTGCCTGATGGTACCTATCGCCGGAAAAGTAAGTTTTTTGGTTTCCTTTTCCTTTTCCTTTTCCTTTTCCTCTTTCTCTCTCTCCTCCTTCATCTATGAAGTAAAGTTTTAAAACGGCCCTGCAAGGTCCTCTTTACTAACCACGACCCACTATAGCCCAGAAAATCAAAGCCGACCTGATTCAGAAGGCCAAAGTTAAAAAGGCCTACGCCAAAGTAAGAGCCGAAGAGTTCGCTGCCGCCCCCCGCAAGTCGGTCTACGAATTAGCGGAGGAAAATGCTGCGAAGGATGATAATGTGCCAGAGGCAGAACCTGCCTCGCTGGAACTGCACCCGGACCGACAGGCGATGTTAGACCAGCCGGCGCCTGAGAGTAACCCCCGCCCCGAGCGAGCTAGAAATCAAGATGGCGAAGGTCGCCGGAAACGGAAGCCCAAGCGGTCCGCTTTTGCAAAAGAGATGGAGATTGCGGAGAAGCGCAGACAGGAGGCGCAAAAGCGACAGGAGGAGCGTGATTTCAGGCAAAAGGATCGCGAGGCGATGGCTAAGGCTAGACGACCGGACCAGCATGGGAAGAGGAGATTAGGTCGCGAGAGTAACGTGTTGCTGAGTCGGGTGCAACGGATGGTCGGCCAGACGTAAAAGACAGGAACTATTCAAATGGGACATGATGACGGTTCAAAAGTTTTTAAAAATGATACCCACTGGATCTTATGTACGTTCTTTAGATGCGCCTCTGGTGTGTTGATTGTCAAAATTCAATTATCTACCATTAGCTACTATGCCGGGGTTTTAGGCTCCGTCCGAGTTCTTTGCTTCCTAAAGCAGGCAAATTCTCCTTTAGTTCTCTCCCTCAATCGTTTCAGCGTTCCCCGCATTTCACCAAGCTCTGACTGAAGACGAGCCCGGGCCTCGTGTGTGGTCCGGCGGTCGAGTTCTACGTAGATCTGGCTCTGCACAGCAGACGCTTCATCTGTCGAAAATTGCGACATGGTCTGTGCAATGAACTCGGTATCGAGAGTAGCTTGCATCAAGGCCGCCAAGGTATACGATGACCGGGAGCTGAAGGCGTTTAGGAGAGATGAAGAGATCTTCGTCAACAAGTGCGTGAGAACGATGATCAGCAGAGGTGGCTGGCCCGCTGGAGACGACCGATTAGATGCAGCCGATGAACTGGAAGGAATGGTGGTCGAGATCTCCGTATGGACCAGCACAAGAGTCAGCATTGCGTTGTAAACGTAAGGCCGTACTTGTTCGGGGCGAGGGGCGGTCGGTTCCCAATCAGGGGCAGAAATGCCATCGATAATCGTGGTATTCAATTTGTTGATTGTGGGTTTAGTGTATGACTGGAACAAGCGGTCATCAATTTGACTGAGTACGTCGCGAATAGTACTGGCTTCCTCCGTCAACTTGACAGAAAATGAAGATTCAAAGTTCGCCACTAGCTGCGGGACGAGATCGGCTTGGAATGCTTTGATATTCGACAAAGTGAGGAGTATGCGAACATTCTATAATCATGATTAGTTGACATGAAAGCATTCGAAATCCATGAGAGACCTACCCTATTTCGAGCATCGACCGCATCCGCGATGAAAAGCGCTGTGGACGTATCAGAGAGGCTACGCGCTGCAGGCTCCGCCAGCACCCATTCACTATCCTCTTGAGGGATTGTGGGATGTTCCGCATTCTCGACCAAGCCGCTGAGGGCCTTGTAAATACTGGACACAAACTGCGTGCGCACCATCTGTAGAAGCTTCGCAGGAGGCTGTGTGACAACATCTACGTCACCCGATTTTACCATAGCCTCCGAAATGTAGAGGATCTTCTGCATTCCACTAAGAATTGCGTTCTCAAAAGCCACAAACAAACCGGGCATCTTGGTCAAGTCCTTTTTCTCCGAGTCCCTCGTCCAGTCCTCCAACATCTTGCAAACTTCTGCATCTTTGCCCCAGGCGTAGCATGCTGCGCGAACAGAACGTTCACGAGTGACGCTCACAAGTGACTTGAGGAGATCATAAGCGTTATCTGTACTCCGCACAGGGGCCAATGCAGCCATTTCACTGGCTGCTCTGCCAATAAGGACGAGAAATTGGCCGAGGTAGTGAATGCCGCTAAGGGAATTGGAAAAGGGGGGCCAAAATGCAAAGTCCTCCCAAGCCTCGCCACGCTTTGGGGTGGGAAATGGCATATTCTTAGGATCTAGCTTGAAACGGGACTCGGTGGGAGTAATTCCTCCACTCATCGGGCTATTGGGACTTGGTGGTGGTATTGGAGAGGTGAGGATAGTAACATCCTCAACCGGAGGGTCGGCGAACAGCGACAGAATGCTTTCGCGAATTAGATTAATCAACTCGACAACGCCCTTCTGCAGCTCACTGGAGTCATTAGTGGAGAGCTGGTGATGCTTACGACTCTCACCTTCGAATCCGGTTGGGAGAAGCTTTTGTTTGCTACCCTCGATGAAGGATTGTGCCGCTTCCCAGAAATCGAAGACTTCGCCCAGAAGGCCACCCTGTGACGACACCAGTCTATTTAAGTAAGTATGTACACACTCCCAGAGTTCGATGACCTGGTCAGTGTCAAGCGCCGCTGGAATACTTGCTGCACCATCACGAGGAGCAAGTCGGAGATAGGATGCCAGTGCTTGAGGAGTCGGCTTCTCGCCAGAAGCGAGTCTGCGCCTGAGTATCTCTAGTTCCGTTTTGCCGCGTTCGCAAAAAGTTGTAATTTTCGTTTTCAAGTAATCATAGCGACCAAGAAGCCAAACCCAGATGGGATTGTCTTCGACTCCCAATTCCAGCAGAGCGCCAATTAGTTCCATATGTTCCTCAACTGGCCCTGAAGCTGTCACTGTCGTCGAGGCGATCGGTGACTCACTCAAGCGCCTCCAAAGATCATGCTTGAATGCCTGTATTTGCTGGTCGACATCCATCCACATCCTCCCCATTGCCAAAATCATGTGAGTCTCCTCGTCTGTCAACGGTCGGCCTTTGTTCGTTGCCGTATCGACAATGTTCCTGGCCTCCTTCGCGAGCGTCCTGGCTCTGGTATACTGTTCGAAAACAGAATCATAGTCTCTCTGCTTGATGGACTTCGAAAGGAGCCCACCTATTTCATAGACATCCCGGTGCTTCTCCATAGTTTCGACGACCGATTTTAAAACCTGTTCTCTTTCACGGCCCCCTAATGCAGGCCCCCAGACTTCTTCCGCTTTAACAGAGGCTTCTAAAAGTGGACCACGGATGCCCTTCATGCCGTATTCACTTTCCTTAGTCAGAGCATTCTTCCCGGGACCCGAGTCTGTAATCGTCGCGGGAGTTATGCTCTGTCTGCCAGACGAGAGGTTCCGAAAATGTCCTGACCTGCGGTGACCGTGCGAGACTGCTAAGTTTTGTACCTTCCCCTGGTTCCTCATCTCTGTATATACACTATCAATTGTTGCTTTGGCTCGGACGAATCGCTCAAAGTTCGCCTCGACAAGTACTTTTAACGAAGCTGACTTCTGGTCGATCGATCGTGAAAGAAATTCCAGTCCACTAAGTAGTGACTTGATCGACGCATCGGAGTGAGCCTGCGAAAGAAACAAAGCCGGAGAAAATGAAGTAGATGAGAGCAAGAATCTATTCCGCAAGCGACTCTCTTCTTCTACAGACACTCCCCCCTTCTTCAAGATCTTGAGGACGCTCTCGCCTGTCCCGAGCGGGTCCGGCTCGTCCATTTGGACGAGGTTTTCCCGACCATTGCTTCCTTTGAATGTCCCTAGGTTGACGCCTTGCTGGTGGCTGTTACTGCGCTCGAGAGCAAAGTACCGCGATCGCCGCGAACCAGTGCGGGTGAGTGCCTCGTCCTCCGAATTATCGCTTTCATCTAGCTCTGCAGGCCACTCCTCAGGAAAAGCCGAAGGGAGATTATAGTAGTTTGCGATGTCTGCGTCGGCCATTGTTGCAAGGTGTCTGCGCGCTTAGCCTAGGAGGGGGGCAGGTGACCGATCAACCGCCGGGGGTAGAACGATCCAGGAGGCCACATGCAGGGGAGCACGTAGCCGCACAGGTGGGGAAATTTCGGGCGCCAGACTATAAGTTAGGTTTAGGGAGGTATTGGAAAAGTACCGCAAAATAATAATGGCAATGAACGAGGTGTGGTGACCCGTGACCCGTCAGTTGTTATCTGATCTAGGAAAGGACACCAAGTGGATTCTGGGCAGCCAAACACGGAATCCATGCCATGCCGGTCGGTCGGCAGCGGCGGTGCCGAGAGAGGTCAAGATTGGCCTGAGGAACCTTCTCTCACTTCCCGCACAAGCAGCCCGCCGCCTTTCTTCTTCCTCTCCTTCCCAACCTCCATATACTCTCTTCTCCAACCCTGTGTTGTTTGTCGCTGACCCCGGGGACCTGTCACAATGTTTGCCGCTAGGAACTTCGCTCTCCCCGCCCGCCAGTGCTTGCGGAGCACTCGTGTCTCCCCAAGCATTGCCTCGCCCTTTTCGCAGGTATACCAAGCCCATTTCCACCTCCGGCTCAACCGTCAATTCTTGCGTAGCTAACCTAGTTTACCTAGCTCCGTGGTTATGCCGCTGCTGCCGACGAGCGTGTCGCTAAGTTCAAGGGCCAGAAGGACACCGATGTATGTTGCGCCCGAAGACTCCGAATTTTTTTTTTCTCTCGGATCTTTTCTTCCCTTAGTCCGGCGTCTCCCGCCAGAGATCTTTTGGACGATCGATCTATACACAATTCAAAACCAAATTCAACACATCCAAACACGCTTTCTGATGGAAATATTGTCTTTATAGGGAAAGTACATGGTCACTCTAATTGAGGGTGATGGCATTGGTCCTGAGATCTCGCAGTCCGTCAAGGACATCTTCGCTGCCGCAAACGTAATGTTTCTTCCCTCCAGGCCGCCTGTAGTTTTGAAGACGTGCCACTAACTTTATTTGCAGGCCCCCGTCAAGTGGGAGCCAGTTGATGTTACTCCTATCTTGAAGGATGGAAAGACCGCTATTCCCGACGAAGCCATTGAGAGCGTGAAGAGGAATTACGTCGCCCTTAAGGGGCCCCTTGCTGTATGTCAACGCTTTCATGTGTCGTGGAGATCTTTTTGCTGAGCATGAAAAATTTTTTTAGACCCCCGTTGGAAAGGGACACGTTTCTCTGAACCTTACTCTCCGCCGTACCTTCAACCTTTTCGCCAACGTGCGTCCTTGCCGTTCCGTTGCTGGCTACGAGACTCCCTACGACAACGTCGATACCGTCCTGATCCGTGAGAACACCGAGGGTGAATACTCTGGCATTGAGCACGTCGTCGTCGATGGCGTTGTGCAGAGCATCAAGCTCATCACAAAGGAGGCCTCTGAGCGCGTCCTGCGCTTTGCCTTCCAGTATGCTCGTTCCATCAACAAGAAGAAGGTCCGCGTCGTGCACAAGGCTACCATCATGAAGATGTCTGATGGTCTCTTCTTGAACCTCGCCCGTGATATCGCCAAGGAGTTCCCTGATATTGAATTCGACGCAGAGCTGCTGGACAACTCTTGCCTCAAGATCGTCACCGACCCCACTCCTTACAACGATAAGGTTCTTGTCATGCCTAACCTGTACGGTGACATTCTGTCTGACATGTGCGCCGGTCTGATCGGTGGTCTCGGTCTCACTCCCTCCGGTAACATTGGTAACGAGTGCTCCATTTTCGAGGCTGTTCACGGCTCTGCCCCCGACATTGCCGGCAAGGGTCTTGCCAACCCCACTGCTCTGCTTCTGAGCAGTATCATGATGCTTCAGCACATGGGCCTTGGCGAGCATGCTGCTCGTATCCAGAAGGCCACTTTCGATACCCTTGCCGAAGGAAAGGTAAGCTGATTTGGACACTGCCCCCTGTTCGCTAGTATGCCACGATTACTGACGTTACATAGACTCTCACCGGTGACTTGGGCGGCAAGGCCAAGACCCACGAGTACGCTGAGGCCATCATGAAGCGTCTGTAAGGGATTCGGTTCGCACCATGTACTATTTCCCTTGATTGTCTCTTTTTAGCCTTTGAATGACTAGAACAAATGTAGTGACCTATTTATACGTACAATGTATTTATTCAGATGCCATTTCCCTTGGAATATGCCTCATCACTTTTCGTCGTATTGTTACCCCATCAATTCGCGCAATTGCTCGGTGACTTAACATGTTCATTGAGAGCATCGCGTTCTGTTGACTGATCGCCAAGGCAAACCAGTTTCAGTGAAAAGTTGAAGTAGACTAAACGTGATGATAAATCTGCTATATGTGAATGTGAAAGAAACGCCTGCCCTGAGTCCTCCAAAGGTATCAAAGTTTTAAACCATCATGAAATAAAAGTACACATTAAAACTACCGTCGTCGACCGCCGCGTCTAGTTCCTGTTCCACTACTTCTCTTCTCCTTTTGTTTTGTTCGAGTTGTCTGGGCTCGTGTACTTCGTGCGGTCGGTGAGCCTCCTGTATCTTCTTCGGCTTCCTCGTCACCTTCGCTGTCGTCTTTCGGCCCGTCCGAGCCTTCCTCGTCCCCTTCTTCATTCGCACCAGCATCCTCCGAGTCACCTTCTTCTTCCCCTGTGCCTGAGCTCCTCCTCGGAGCCTCGATTTCTACTTGTAGCCGCGAAGATCGAGCACCTCGTGCCGATTGACGGCTTCCACGACCTGACTTCCTACCTCTTGACGGCGCCGGAGAGGATTGGGGTTCTAAATGCGGCCAGTAGTCAGAATCTAGACAGAACTCGAAAGAAACAAATGACCAGTAGGACTCACCATCTGTGTCGGCTACCGTGCTACCTCGCCTAGATTCGGCGTGGGTACTATGGACTGGCGAAGCGGAACCTTCCATTGCTAATCTCCTCTCAAACATTAACTCGCCGTATTCATCTTCCGGAAGCTCAAATGGACAATAAAGCTCTTTGGATCCATCGATATCGTCGGAAGTATCTGTTATTAAGGAATCCTCCTACATGGCAAAGTGCAAATGTTAACAATCCATGAATAATACAGGCAGCTGTCGTTACCTACCCGCTCATCGAGTGCTGGGAGGTTATATAATGTCCCGAGTTTTTTCCAGATCCCAGGTATCCGTGTATGTTCCGCGTGGGCAGGTGCATAGCCTTGACTTTTCATGAACTCGGAAATAGCGATCATGCGGAAGTGCTTGTGCATTCCTTTGACAGGACAGATTGATTAGCAGAGGTCGGCTTGTTGAAGCGACACGGGGAATAGCTACGAACCAACCGGCTTCCATTTGATTATTCCCTTTAGTAGCGCAGTCTCCTGTTCATCTGTCCATGGGTCCGTCACGGGGTCGTAATCCGTGCTAGGCAGAGCTGCGCTATCACTGGCGGGGGTGTTTGCGGAAGGTTGCGCGGCTTCGGATTGAGCGGTAAGCTTAGGCTTCTTCCTTGGAGGCATATTGACTGGTGTGCACAACACTCTCCTATTCTGTAATATCCAATGGCGTTCAGGAGCCTCTGTACTGGCGCGCGACACACGTGGGGAGCTGGTGTAGACCGTGTCGCGACAATTTCATTCAGCTTCGGTTTCCCAAACAAGCGGTGGTCCAAGCGTGACCCCGGGGGGGGCGCTAGCACATTTTAAGGCTAGTGAGGTGTGATTTCGCGCCGCCAACGCGTCGTCAGCTGATAAGGGTTTGCTTCTATGGCGTCAACCTTTGGAGCAGTCCGTGTCATAAGATGGAGCAGGAAGATTGTGATACGGACCCATTCTCGAGTGAGGATCTGTGGAGGCTATCGAAGTTCACTCTGCAATCGCTGCAACCACTAGAACCACTGCCATGGAACGAAGAGTTGCCAGGTGTGTATCATTCATTGCCTGGATGCTTATCCGTCCATTCTCGAATACTGACTTTTCGCTTTTACCAGATCTGACCGGGGGCTTCTTCAGGAGCCCTCTAGAATCGCTTAATGAAGATTGTTTTAGTTCACGCCAGTTGAATCTTTTCCAAACCGATGTATTCGATCCAGACTTGCTACCGGAATCAACAACCGATGCATCAAGCGAAACTCATGCCGAACCGAGCATTGCACGCTCCGAAACAGGCGATGGATCAGAGGATATCTGGGCATTGGATAGTTTGGATGTCAAAATTGACAGCAAAGGATTATTGAAGACGTGGGAGAGTTGTCAAAACCGATTGTATCATGAACCCGCATCCGCATATTTTAGTGAATCGGGGTCTAGAGGATTCGATGCAGCGTTGGCAAACCAGGCTGCAGTGAACGGGCTCGGGAAACCAGGCCGTGTGGCTCGAAATGATGTCTTTTTCCGGTCCCTGTTCCGACTTGGTCTTGGTTGGAGCTCATTGTTTTTCCGGTACGATAGGGAACGCCAAGTGTTCGAGCGTGTATTTGATGGCATTCGCCTCTCGGGTGTTAGTGTCGTTGCACTTAATGGCTTGACTGATGAGATGATACGATGCGGTACAGATATGCAGCGGGTGCGAAACTTCGTTGGCAAAGCTCCACCCAAGTCAACTAAACTCTCGGCTCTTTCTACACTTTCGAGCGCCGTAGCCGTCGTCATTTACATCGTTGAAAAGAGGCTTCTCGTGTATGCTGACAATATAGTGTCCCTCATCCAAATTAGATCCATGTTTCAACGATGCGCTGAATTAGTTGGTGTTTTGGCAGACCTGATCGAAGCTGTTGAAGGTGTTGTCTCGGATGCTCAGATATTCTCCATCGTGCTTGAAAAGGCCGCTCATTTTTCACAAAGTTTCGGCCATATGGAGGATCTCTTCCGTGAGATTGTTATCCGGACAGTGTATCCGTTTCTTGCACATGTGGAGACTTGGATTGGCCTCCGCTTGGAGGCGTCAACATTGAAAGAGCTGGCGGCAAATGGCAGAAGCTTTGTGGCTTTGGAGCGCTCAGAAGAAAACCCGAAGACGATATCTCAAATAACAAGGCTTGACTACAGATATAATCCCACTCAGATGCCATCGTTCATTCCTGCAGGCCAAGCAGAGTTAATTTTCGAAAGTGGGCGAAGCCTGCGCCTGCTTAAACGATTCCATCCACAACATCCAATTGCGAGTTACGGAGTTTGCAACGGCGACGTCCCCAGGCTCAGCTGTGCTAGCACATGGGCAGACATTGAAAGGATACAGCACAAAGCAAAGACCTACGAGAACAAACTACGGTCCGAAATTCTCAAGTATAACCGTGGTGATCCCTCTGCCAAGAGAAACCTGCAAATCGATTCCCACCCTTTTGCCCATAGTGAGGCTAGTGATACACTCAAAGATACTTTCGACCTATTTGACATCGATGACGCGCAAAACACGACTGGATTGCTCGCAGACCAATCCTTTATGGAGAAAGACGAGCTCTCCCGATTGATTGACCAAGGGAACGGCAAGGGTCTTGGGGTGCCCGAGGATCATAGGTGTAGTTTCGGCCCAGAGTTAGCTTCCGCCCTCTATCTCTCTCTTGCACCACTTCTTTCGTCCCAGGCGTTGTTGATTGACTATTCTTGTCTTCACTTGCTGTTCAAGGAGCACAAGGTCCGGTATCATCTAGCTCTGCAATGGCGGTTCCAGCTTCTTGGGGATGGCTTTTTCACGTCTCGCCTGTCGCATGCTCTCTTTGACCCGGAGATGCAAAGCGGCGAGCGAAAAGCTGGTGTTGTTCGTAGCAGTGTCCACACTGGTTTGCGGTTAGGGAGCCGTGACACTTGGCCTCCTGCAAGCTCAGAGTTGCGATTAGTGCTCATTGGGCTCCTTAATGAGTGCCACGGCTTTGATGATCGCCCAGACAGCTCAACGGGTAATGAGTCCCGCAAGGAGAGAGAACTTCCTGGCGGCCTCAGTTTTTCAATTCGAGAGTTGACTGATGAAGAGATTACCAAATGCAAGGACCCCAATGCAATCGAGGCTTTGGATTTCCTACGCCTCCAATATAAACCATCAGATGTCCTGGAAGCTATCATTACGTCGCAATCGCTTAGCAAATACGACCGTCTTTTCAAGCATCTGCTTCGACTCCTCCGAATGGTTTCGGTCGTCAAAGGTCTCATTCGTGATTCTACGGAGAGAGAATCCCTATCTGGGGATCCTAGAAACGTGTACCAGAAATTCCGCATTGACTGCCAACATTTCGTTCTTGCATTGAGTGATTATTGCTTTCATGTCGGCATTGGTTCGACTTGGCAGCGGTTCCAAGATAGCTTGGCAAAGATTGAACGTTGCCTTGACCGCGGTGATATTGATGGCACGATAGAAGCAGCTGATTCTGTTCCTAGACTTAGAGACTATCATGAAGATATTCTCGACCAAATGCTTTTTGCGCTTTTCCTCAGCAAAAGACATGCTGATGCAGCGAAGTTGCTGGAAAGTATTTTCGGTACGATTTTAACATTTGCTCCACTGTCGAGGATGGATGGAACAAGCGGCGTGCGCCACGAAAGTGAAGCTATTGCCTATCAGTTGTATGCCACATTCCGGAAGCAAACATCCCTTTTCGTGAGTTATCTGCGCAGTTTAGATGGCGTGAAAGCATCATCGAAGTCTTTTGGCAGGTCCAGCACCACTTTTGCATCCAGAGAGGCGCCTACAAGCGTATTTGACCACCTCCTGGCGCGCTTGGATATGAGAAAATATTACTGAGAATCGAATACAAGTTCTATCGCACCAGGTCTTACTGAAGTATTATGCTAAACAATATTTGCGTCTCGTTGTATTTTCCTTTCTCTACCGTGCTAATCTCTTAAGGACATTGATACCTATTAATGTGGCTATTCGTGTGCTATTCCCAAACATAACCCTGTATATATCCTCAACGCCGTTATGACCCATGCCTTCCATACTCATCAAGTCATTCCTTGCATAATACAAAATCAGAAAACGTGAAGGTCCGACTCTTTCCATCCTTCCGCAAATAGTATCCTCCGAGCGGATTCTTCCATGGCTGGCGGACCACAAATCAGTACCATACTTTCATCTTCTGGAGCCGCATATTCCTTTAGGAGCTCTTCGGATATGCGTCCTCGACGGCCAGTCCACGCGTCAGGCGCTTTGGATAGGGTGTGGATTATTTTACACCTTCTGCTGTCGGATTCCATAAAGCCGTCGAGTTCAGCCCGGCAAAGGATGTCTTCCTCCTGTCTGTTTCCATTGAGAACGACACAAGAGGTGGGGTCTTGTTGGTCTTGAACCACAGCACGTAAGACCTGGAAGATTGGTGTGATACCGGTTCCTCCACAAATCATCTTAAACGACCGAACATGGCGTTCCTTACCGCTGATGAGAACTCGTCCATTTCCAAGATATTCGAATCTGCCTGTCGGACCCTTGCACTCGATCACGGAGCCCAATGGCAGTCTTTCCAGGGCCATTGTCATCTTGCCGCCTGCCGAGGTGGCTGTCGCAAAGTATACTTTGACCAGCAAGTCCACTGTCCCTTTTTGGCTAGTTTCAGAGATCGGGGTGTATGAGCGGATGATGGCTTCGTTGCTGGACGATGTGTCGGGGACTTTGATCATAAGATGCTGACCGACGGGTAAACCCAATGTCTGATTTTCGTGTTCCAATTGGAAACTGAATATCCGTGTATCCCATGATATATCTTTCCTTTGTTTCAGCGTTGCCTTTGTCCAAGACCGTGATTGGAGGAATACAGGGCGAACTTCATCAGACGATGATGTTGTATCAGCTTTGAGCGCTTTCAAGCCTTCCGGATCCATCGTTCCAATATGGTACTCAGGCATCATTGCCTTTGCCGTCTCGCTATCTGTGAATGAGTGTCAGGGAATGGTACATATGCAGTGCGATATGCTTGGAACTCACGAATAGCAAGGAAGTCCTCAGAGACATCCAGACCAGCAGAGGAGATAATACTCTGCGCTCCACCAGGGTGGCCTTCAAGGAATGCTTGACCGTCATACACTTCTCCATTCACGACGAACCATGGCTTCTCATCGCTGGAATTCTCCTTGAATTCTTCAAAACCGATCGTTCGGTCTAGCCCGTCTTTCTTCATATTAATTTCTTGTACGGGCTCCGGCTCCGTCGGCTCCTCTCCTTCGTGTCTTTCTCCCCAGTTACCATTCGTCAGGTCACCCCCAGCCTTCTTGACGCGTTCCATCCACCCTGTAGGCATACTAGGGTGGGTAGGATGATCAAACTTCAAGTTCCCGTTTTCCTTCGTAATTGTGACTCGGAACCAAGGGTTGTTCATCATCCCGAGAACCGACCAGTACATATCGCGAGGCTGCACGCCCAATGCTTCGTCCATGGCTCTTACCAGGATGGCATCACTGCTCTCAAGCTCTGAGATGGCGATGCTTAGAGACCAAAAGCACCAGCAGAAGCAAGTCTCGCGCCAGTACATATCTACTTTGCCGCCGAAAAGCTCGCCTTCAAAATCACGATACTTGTCTTCTGCATAGTCGATATCCGCTAATCTCCAAGCTAAAATTCCGTTAGCTTCGATAAGAATTCTCGTTCATTGGGCGCACGAGGCTGCGTACATTTGCCTTTGTCTAGGGATATTTCCACCCTGGTAACCCTGCGACCCCCACCGGCGTACGCATATCCCCTGACAGTATATGACGGCCCTGCCGACTGGAGATTCAAGACCTCGTTGTTCTGAGGATATGCAACGGCGGAGTTAGTGTTTAGGTCATAAATCGCATACCGCTCATCGTGCCACCAATTTCGGTTATTCGATGCCATCTCAGGTGAGACCATTGTTCTAAGTAGATAGTTAGACACATGATGGGTAGGGAGAATATAAGACACCTTGGACGTACGGTAAGACCCGATTGTCATTGATATGGTACCAGTTGTCACTTGGTGCATCGGTCAAGATCAACCTCTTCAGCCACTTGACACTTCGGCCTCCTATTTGACCGGGCACGACGGCTCTCAGTGGACGACCATGGTCTGGGCGGAGAGACTCCCCGTTCATTTTATGGGCAAGCATGATCCCCCTGTTGGGGTCCATAGCCCAGTTCAACTTGATAGATGTGCCGTAGTGACCATTGGGCTGTAGCGAGCTTAGCAATTGTCATCATACAATAGAGATGCAACATACCAGCTTATCCGCTCCTTCCATACAGACGTACTTCGCTTTACGCAGGGGTTTCGCACTGCGGAGGATATCCGACAGCAATGGGCCAGTAAAGAGGGCAGTCGATAGCCCCGCCGATCCCCAGGAGAAACCTTTCGTTTTGCGTACAATATTTTGTTCTTTGCGTCGATTGCCTGCACATACGAGGGTAATTGGTGCTGTTATTTGATCGTACTGCTGCAGCACTTGTCGGAAGTTTAAAACCAAAGGTTTCTCTACCAGTCTATACTATGGTCAGCGGGTATTGCGCAGAGAGTTTAGTAATCTACTAACCCTTCGATACTAATTTCCCAATGAGGTATGTCTTCGTCCTTGACATATGGGACGGGGCCATGATTCCGGACATAGAAGAGCTCAGGCGATGTTAAGAAACCTTTCAGCGTGTGAGAATCCAACAGCTCAAGGGACTAGCGTGACAACCAGTGAAGGCAACCTGGTGAGGATAGGAGGTGAAGCAGTTATAACTCATACCTTCTTTATACAGATCTGTGAGAGGTGGCTCAACGTTAAACGGATGAACACCCGTTAATCTGATGAGGCGAGGATCACGAGGAACATGGTTATCTGGGGTTCCTTTATCTACGCTCAGCACCTCTGTCGGCCGTTTTGAAGGTGGTGGCAGAGGGATATCGGACAGGTCTTTTGTCAAGATCTCTTCGCCTTCGATCTTGATCTGACCTGTCTTAAGGACGAGGTCAGTTGGGACGAGTGCATCCGTCCGAACCTCCGTGATGGTGGCCATGATACTGGCAGGGGAGGGCCAATGAAAGTAAGACTACGAGGGATGGAGCATGAACAAGGATGCTGAGATTGAATAAGTCAAATAACCTGCCGGTGCATTGACTCCAACTGAGAGGGGAATCCACTGCAGTAAAAGACTCTTGCCTATCGTATGATGGCAACAGGATGTGTTACCTACGCGCGGATAGTGGATATTCATATTAGGTCACGGCAGCAACTCCTTGATACCACATAACGCCTCGGAGAAAGATCAGAATAAGCAAAGCCCCTAGTCACCAGCAAGTTCCGCGGAGTCCCAAAACCTGTCCCATTCTGGAAGTGGGACGCTCGAAATTAGGGCAAGCAGGGCGTCCCACCGCATAACCAAGCGTTGAGGCAAATAAATCGCGTTGACCCACTCAACAGTCTCATGGGTCCAGCCATTTGCTCGCTCAATCTTGCAGGATTTATTTTTCATCATACTCATTGGTTCTTGGAAGAGCCATGGAGTCATGGAGTCACTGCCGTGAAGCCATGTGCAACTCCCAATTAGAAGTGTTGTTGCTTATCGTCCGGATGAGCCTGGTTCGCGTGGAGAATGGGCCAGAGCGGAGCTACTTTTCAAAGTAGTTCTCATTAGTAGGTCGGTTAGAGAGATAATGCTCCGTTTTCATTGGCCGTCTGGGATTCTTTAAATCCAGGTAAATATCACTCGACCTGGGTATTTGTCGAATTTGCAGGTTGAAGTCTTTCGTCTACTAGTACTTTTAGTGACCCCCTAAGGGCCGGTTACTGTTGAACCCAGACTTATCACGTGAGAAGATCAAGAATCCCGCCGCTCAAGAACAACCCAACTGAATGATTCAAAACGCCATTGCTATGCTGCTTAAAGAGCTCCGGATATATCGGCATCCAAGGTGGGATTTGTCTTACGTACAATATTTATGGCCGTGGTGAAACCTGAGGCAACAAGGGGGCGCGATTTATCAGCCTGGCGTTCACATACCAACTCAACACCACTGCTAGTGCTCAATCGTCCGTATAATGCGTCGAATGAGATGAGCTTTCCCTTTGATCTATTCTTAGGAGGACAAGGGTGGTACACACCATGCCTAGAAGCGCTCATGATGTAATACTTACTAGTGTTACTTAGTACTAGTAGTAGGTAGGCCTATCTGTAGGATGCGGGTTTTATTGATATGCGGTTATGCAACCTTGTAGTCAGAATAATAACAGATGCAATTAATTGAATTTTGCGCCCGTTAAGCTTTTCGTCCGACCACCATTGACATGCGTCCGATAAGCCGGGAACGATCGATAAGGAGGCCTTCCGTCGATCCCGACTAACCTTTTGCAGTATCAGCGGATTCCCCTTAAAAGGGACTGGCCATCTCCGCGGAGGAAGCCCGGACCCAATGTCACCGTCAGATGTTATCGTCCTTATCAATCCCGGTCACGATTGCCGATAACCCGTCCATCATCCGATTATGGAGATTACTATTGGGTATGTCGCAGCATCTGCTGCGAAAACCGCTTGATGACTATCAATCATGAGGTGATTCGATAGTCAAACACCTCGCCACGATCTCATGTCCCCCGGAGATGAGAGGCCCGATCCTGGGTCTTGGCACCCGTAGGGTCTTGTCATGTACATAGTACTTGATAAATAAAAACGCACGCCAACACCGTGCGCTGGGGGTTGGATTTCCTCCTTGCAAAGCGCTACCCACCCCGGACACAATGCCTCTCCTAGAAGCGCCCAGGAATGGGGGCGCAGTCAACAATGGCGTTCTCAGCGGGGTGTCGCATTCTCAGAGCTTTTGCATGGACACGGAAACTCACTTGGATGACCCTAGCAGACGCCAAAGGATAGTAGTGGTGGGACTGGGAATGGTGGCTATTTCCTTCCTGTAGGTACACCCGAAGGGGGACGAGGCGATGGTCAACAATGCAATGCAGGTACTGACAGGACACCCCTTCTCTGTAAAGTGAGAAATTGGTCAAGCAAGATTCTGAGAGGAGAAAATACGATATCGTCGTTATCGGCGAAGAACCTCACGTTGCTTACAACCGAGTCGGCCTTTCCTCGTTTTTCGAACATCGCAATATCGAGGATCTCTACCTCAACCCGAAAGAATGGGTAAGGATACCACAGCTTCTCCGTGAACTCAGTGCAACATTCGTTCTGACGTCAATGGGCGGATGTATTAGTATGGATCATTCAAAGACCGATCGTTCGACTATCATCTCAACACCAGAGTGACCGATATATTTCCTGACCGCAAAACGGTAAAAACCTCAACGGGTGACATAATTGCCTACGATCTTCTTGTTCTCGCTACCGGCTCTGATGCGGTACTTCCCACTCATACTCCCGGTTACGATGCCACCGGGGTTTTTGTCTACAGAACAATATCAGACCTCGAGCGCCTTATCGAATTTGCTTCGAAGCACAAGGGCGAGACGGCAACTACTGTCGGAGGTGGTCTATTGGGACTCGAAGCCGCCAAAGCAATGACGGATCTAGAAGATTTTGGCAAGGTCAAGCTCATTGACCGCAACAAGTGGGTTCTGGCAAGGCAACTAGACGGCGATGCCGGTACCCTAGTGACGCGGAAAATCAGAGAACTGGGCTTGGATGTGATGCACCAGAAGCGAGTAGCAAAGATTAAGACAGATGACAACAACAATGTCACTGGTATCGTCTTTGAGGATGGGGAGGAAATAGATTGCTGCTGCGTCTGCTTTGCTGTACGTCTAGCCGCATCTCACATACATTCAAATTGCTAACATTACATATAGATCGGCGTTCGTCCTAGAGATGAGTTAGGGACGTCTGCTGGTATTCAGTGCGCCTCGCGGGGTGGGTTTGTTATTAATGAAAGGTAAGTACCGTCGTGGTTTCGAGTCTTCTATCTTCTAATCTCATCATGTAGCCTACAAACCTCAATCCCCGAGATTTACGCTATCGGAGAGTGTGCAAGCTGGGAAAACCAGACATTTGGTATTATTGCACCTGGCATTGAAATGGCAGATGTGCTAGCGTTCAATTTGACCAATCCCGATAAGGAATCAAAGGGCTTTAGGCGACCAGATTTGAGCACTAAGCTGAAGCTCTTGGGGGTGGATGTCGCCAGTTTTGGTGACTTCTTTGCGGATCGCGATGGGCCCAAGTTCCTGCCAGGCCGAAGACCATCAGTCGCAACCGTTCCGCGGGTCAAAGACACGACGGAAAAGGAGCAACCAGTGAAGGCGCTTACGTACAAAGATCCTTTTGGTGGTGTCTATAAGAAATACTTATTCACTATGGACGGTAAATACCTACTCGGAGGAATGATGATCGGCGATACAAAGGACTATATCAAATTGAACCAATTGGTAAAGAGCCAGAAAGAACTCGAAGTGCCTCCGAGCCAGTTCATTCTGGGAGCCGAAACTGGCGGGGAAGAAAACGGTGATGATCTGTGAGTTTTCTCTCAAATATCTCGATGCAACGGGTCTGCTGACTATTGTTTGTACAGCGCCGACGATACCCAAGTTTGCGCATGTCACAACGTTACCAAAGGCGACATCGTTGAAAGTGTCAAGAGTGGTACATGCAAGTCAATTGGAGAGGTCAAGTCATGCACAAAGGCAGGCACTGGTTGTGGAGGTTGTATGCCGTTGGTGCAATCTATTTTCAATAAGACCATGCTTGATATGGGCCAGGAGGTTTCGAACAACTGTAAGTATCCTTGGCTGTGAACTGAGGTCTTGTTCTAACTTTATATAGTATGTGTGCATATTCCACATTCGCGCGCTGACCTCTACAATATCGTCGCTATCAAGCAGCTGAAAACATTCGAAGACATCATGAAGGCAGTTGGAAGAAACCCCGATTCTCTTGGGTGTGAGTTGTGCAAGCCTGCTATAGCGTCAATCCTTTCAAGTCTCTTCAATGGGCACATCATGGACCACGAATATCATGAGCTACAAGAAACGAATGACAGATTCCTGGCTAACATCCAACGCAACGGAACTTTCTCTGTGGTCCCTCGAGTACCCGGCGGTGAGATCACTGCAGACAAGCTAATTGCTATCGGCCAGGTGGCCAAGAAATATAACCTTTACTGCAAGATCACGGGTGGCCAGCGTATAGACATGTTTGGAGCCAAGAAACAGGACTTACTTGATATCTGGACAGAATTAGTCAATGCCGGCATGGAAAGTGGCCACGCTTATGCCAAATCACTCCGGACAATCAAGGTATGTGAACGCTATCTGATTTCATATATTCTACATAGAGCTAACTGGTATATCTAGAGCTGCGTCGGAACTACCTGGTGCCGCTTCGGTATTGGAGACAGTGTCGGGATGGCTATTAGACTTGAGGAACGCTACAAAAGTGTCCGATCTCCTCACAAGCTTAAGGGTGCCGTGTCCGGTTGCGTGAGAGAATGCGCCGAGGCACAAAACAAAGAGTATGCTTGCTTCTTTCGAAATAGTCTGTCCCAAAACTAACGCATTTTAGCTTTGGCTTGATATCTACAGAAAAGGGGTTCAATATCTTCGTGGGCGGGAACGGCGGTGCAAAGCCTAGACATTCGGAATTACTCGCCAAGGATGTGCCACCAGATATGGTCATTCCAATTATTGATCGGTATCTTATTTTCTACATCCGAACGGCAGATAAATTGCAGCGAACTGCTCGGTGGATCGAAAACTTGCCTGGGGGAATCAATTACCTTCGGGAAGTCGTCATTGACGACAAACTGGGAATCTGCGCTGAGATGGAGCAGCAAATGCAGGAGTTGGTCGACAGCTATTTCTGCGAGTGGACTGAGACTCTCCGCAATCCGAAGCGCCGCAAGTACTTCCAGCAGTTTGCCAACACCGATGAGACGGTGGACACAGTGGAACTGGTCAAAGAACGTGATCAGGAACGACCTACCTACTGGCCAAGCGAGGGCGCAAAGGAAGACTTCAAGGGGCACCAGTGGTCGGCTCTCTCATGGCAGCCAATTCTCAAAGCTGATCATTTCTCGGATGGACCTCCTGCGATCTCCTCGGCCAATGTCAAGCGGGGAGACACCCAGCTGGCAGTCTTCAAGGTCAAGGGTAAGTATTATGCAACGCAACAGATGTGTCCCCACAAGCGTGCCTTTGTCCTGTCCGATGGTCTGATCGGCGATGATGACGCCGGCAAATACTGGGTGTCTTGTCCATACCACAAGCGTAATTTCGAACTTAATGGCGAGCAAGCCGGCCGTTGTTCAAACGATGAGGATATGAATATTGCCACTTTCCCAGTTGAAGAACGGGACGATGGCTGGATCTACCTGAAGTTACCTCCCGTCGAGGAGCTGGACTCCGTGCTGGGGACTGAGCGATGGAAAGTGAAGAAAGGAGAAGCGCCCGATCCATTCCAGAAGTGTGATAAGAAGTATAAGGGAACGAGAGGCAAGAAGGCGGGTGATAGACCTAGCCCGACCAAGCAATCTAAGACGATTGACTGGTGATGGAACCAATGTGATACGTGTTACGAGCTTTGATATCTGGCGTTGTGGATCTTGCTGGCAGGGCCTTCATCTACTTTTCTTCCTTCTACTGTATCTAAAGCCAACTAGCTAGTAGTTAATTCATGAACTGTGAACTACCAAATACCTTGTTTCATTCTATACTGAAGCAGCCATACTGGATCTTATTCTAACCAGGAATGGACCACCATAGCCATGACTATTCCCGAACTATCCCGCTATTACAGAATGGTCTATAGACGATACCCTTGGAGGTATAGCCAAGAAAGGCATCAAAGGCCCTCGACCTTAGGGCAGGCCATGTCACGTTACCGACCAACTTTTGTGACCGACTCACCGTCCAATCCTATTTGGCGGATTTCATTTCTGACGCTTATCTCTTAGACGTGAGATAGCGGTGGACCCGACCAAAGTCTCTCATTATCTATACTCATGATAGTCTCCGGGACCCATAGACGATCCTTCACAGCCCCATCGGAGGCTTTAAGAAGTGGGCTCTCCCCTTGACATCTCCGCGGACCTCGATCGAGTCTGTCTCGCTATTCTCGTGCTCTTCGTTGCCTTGACCCGGGAAGATTAGGGACATGAACGTTGGCCCAAAGCTCATGTGGCGCTCCTCCCGAGTCTCAGCATCTGGCGGTATCCAATGAGAAGCGCTTGGTTTATCAATTGCAAGAGAATCTCGACGGTGTCGATCTTGGTCCATGCTCCTTCGCCTTCCGGGCGCTATGGTCTGCATCCGAGGGTGATACATGGCACCCAGACCTGAAGGCCGCGGAGTTATTGCAAGACAGAGAGGGTCTTATCGGCCTGGTGCTGTTAGTCAAGGGCTGAATGCCGGCAGACATCCACCACATGGCCTTATCTACGCTGACCAAATGTGGTTCTCGATTAGCCACACCCGGTAGGCTGGGAAGCCCAGTCCCATCCGACCCTTACTTTTGCCAACATCGAGACACTGGACAGAGCCATGAAGACCGTCCAATCAAAGTTCCGAGATATACTTGCTTCTGTGACACCCTGATATCCTATCTATCACCTTACGATTAATAGCCAAGCAATGTCATATTCCCACAATATCTAATCTAGTGTTTCTATGCTGTCAGTGGCATGCTGTGTTACAAACCCTATGACTTCAAAAAGTTAATCATGCTGGGCATCCAGGATCTATTTGATATCAAATCATATATGCTATTCTTGCTATTGTTTACACTCGCCAATGTCTATCAAAGAGTCTATATATGAGATCTAATTCCCCTTAACTAGTGCTTTCCAAATCACATCTCCACTTGTTAACACACCCTAGCGGTGACATTGATATCCTACACCTATAGTTATTGATACTCTGTACAACCATTCTATCTATTGTCCTTTAGTTACATTCCACTTGGGCCACTAGCTTGGAGATGGATTCCATTAAACTACTCTTCCTCTCTCCGGAGGTCAACCCAAGTAACCGAAAGGCCAGGTCGATCCCAATACTCAACCCATTTGACAAATATGGACGGGTCTACTTCTTCTCATGGCTTGGGTTCATGGTTGCATTCCTATCGTGGTATGCATTTCCGCCTCTGGTAAGTTCTGTCTATTTTCGATGCCCAGCATTGTGTAATATAGAACCCTAACCATCTGTAGTTGACTGTCACGATCCGAAAGGACTTGAACATGACGCAGGCTGAAGTTGCCAACTCAAACATTGTTGCTCTTCTAGCGACGTAAGACATCCAGATGAATGGACCCAACATTCTAGCTGACCCACTCAGGTTACTTGTTCGATTCATTGCAGGGCCGCTCTGCGACCGCTTTGGTCCGCGTCTCGTATTCATTGGCCTTCTACTCTGTGGCTCTATCCCAACCGTGATGGCCGGGCTTGTCACCAATGCCCAGGGACTGATCGCCCTGCGCTTCTTTGTTGGCATTCTGGGAGGCACATTCGTCCCTTGCCAGGTCTGGTGTACTGGGTTCTTCGACAAAAGGATCGTCGGAACCGCCAACTCCCTGGCTGCAGGATGGGGAAATGCTGGTGGTGGCATCACATAGTATGTACTGTTCTCGTATAAGAAGCCCACAAATAACCGACTAACAAGCTTTCCTGCTCGCCAGCTTCCTCATGCCCGCCGTCTTCGACTCACTCGTCCACAACCAAGGCCTCCCAGCTCATAAAGCCTGGCGAGTAGCCTACGTCGTGCCCTTTATCATCATCGTCGCCATAGCCGTCGCAATGTTCTTCACCTGCGAAGACACCCCAACAGGGAAATGGTCCGAACGCCACCTCTGGGCCGAAGAGAACAGCAGATCCAACGCCAACATCGTCGAAATCAACTCCGGCATCTCTTCCAGCCATCCATCCAGCCCACCATCGGTAACCAACATCGTCGCAGACATCGAAAAGAAAGGAAACCCCTCCCCACCCGAGTCCATAGCCCCAATGCCGGGCCAGCTTGAAGCCCTCCGCACCGACACCGTCGTTGCCCCGACCTTCAAAGAAACCATGACGTCCTCCTCAGCCTCTCCACCGCCGCCGTCGCAATCCCCTACGCCTGCTCCTTCGGCGCCGAGCTCGCCATCAACTCCATCCTCGGCGAATTCTACGCCGAAAACTTCCCCTACATGGGTCAGACCAAGACCGGCCAGTGGGCCGCCATGTTCGGCCTTCTCAACGTCATCTGCCGCCCCGCTGGCGGCTTTCTCGCAGACCTCCTCTACCAGCACACGCAGTCCGTCTGGTCGAAGAAGATCCTCCTCACCTTCCTGGGCATCGCAATGGGTGCCTTCCAGCTCGCGCTCGGGCTCTCAGATCCAAAAAGCGAAGCCACCATGTTCGGACTCACTGCGGGCCTCGGTTTCTTCCTGGAGGCATGTAACGGAGCCAACTTCGCCGTTGTACCTCACGTCCACCCCTTCGCTAACGGTATGCTTTCCCATTCACCTCCACAAATCCCCATCAAACGAAAACAAAACTAACAATGTATAAAGGAATCGTCTCTGGCGCCGTAGGCGGAATGGGTAATCTAGGAGGCATCATCTTTGCCATCATATTCCGCTACAACGGCACGCACTACGCGCGCTCGCTGTGGATAATCGGGGCCATTGCCATCGCGGCCAATCTGGCCGTTTCATGGATTCGACCGGTGCCGAGACGCCAGATGGCATGATATGATTCTGTGCAAGGTTTCTTTTTCTAGATATGAGTTATGAGGATAATATGGTAGTAATTTCTTTTTCTCGGAGTATTTGGGGGATGGTGATGTATTCACAGGCTGGATATACATGGAGTTTTACAATATTAATATAATGGTTATATAAATTGAGTTTCAGGGGTCTATATGCTATTTAGTATATAGTTCTAATACAATTTTCTTGTCCCACTGATACTGATCTGTAATGTTGTGTAGCTAGTGTAGTGTATGCAGTCTCTATTTATTTCTTTAAATCTCGGGCTAAAACCCCCCGAGAGTGGATTCCAATGCATCAATCAAAGAACATCTATAACTTAACAATAAACCGAGGGCCCTCGTTTTCTCGAGCTTATAATATCGGCGTCCTCCATCACTCCGATACATTGAATTACTACAAATCCAACTACACCAACCACTACTGCGCAATAGAACCATAGCCAGGTAAGTTCACTTTTTCTTCCACCATCACCCAACTATGCCGTTAAAATCTAACTCGCACGAACCAGACCTTCCACCAACCAACCTTTCAGTTACCTGACTATAAAATAAATAAACACTGTGTGTTACAATAACTACGGCCCACATAGAGAACAGGAAAAATGCCCGTCCGAAGAATCGCCCAGATAGTCCACCTGAAGCCGTCTGCCCTGGCAGCCTACAAAGAATGTCACGCGAACGTGTGGCCCGAGGTGCTCCAGCAGATTAAGGAGTGTAATATTCGGGATTGTATGCAGTGACTCTGATTTGGAGAAGTGGTGATTGTGGCTAATGTGTGCTGGGTAGATTCTATCTTCTTTGATAATGATCGGACTTTGTTCGCGACGTTTAAATACGTCGGGGATGATTTCGAGGGGGATATGGAGAAGATGAAGGCCAATCCCAAGGTGAGGGAGTGGTGGGCGATGACGGATGGCATGCAAGAGAGTCCGACTCCTGGGGCTGTGGGCAGTGCGGAGGGACCTTCGTGGTGGAAGCCGCTGGAGGAGGTTTTCTATACGGATTGAAACCAAGGAACTAGAATCTTACGATGCACACCACGAAATTAATGCTTGATAAAAACTATTTCCATCCGCGGGACCAAGTCAACCGCTGCTAGAGCCGAGATTAATTAAGCCAACGCCAGACGCAGAAGATTCGTAGCTAGATATTTTCCAAAGATTTCCAGACAATGACCAGCAAATCCGGATTCCCCAAGAAATTCACTATCCAGACTCCGTATCCTTGCCGGCACATGCTCCAAATGCTATGATACAGGAACGAGTAAGAAGGATATGAAGGGTATCAGCACCAGGAAATTCCGTCGCCGCCCAAGAGCCGCTCCAAAACGCCCTGTCAAGAGAACAAAAGGATATGGAAAGGAAACTGTCGTAGCTCGTTAAGTAGAAACCGGAACATAACTGACTAGATAGTCAGCTACTCCCCAGGGGCAGGGCCTCCGGGCACATCCTTCAGGATCTCCCATCCGTACTCCTCCTCTGGTCTCTCTGGCTCCATACCAAGAGCGTTGCGGTAGGCCCGGACTTCGTTCTGGAGCCCAGCCACGACGCGGATTGGCACATTCTCTTCTTCACAACGAATCCGATAGGCAGTACGGATCATCTCTGCACATTTCATGGTTTGGTTATGCCAGTGATCACGCTCCAGGCGACTCTGCAGATGCGCATCCCGTTCGTTTTGGAGAAGATTGTTGTAGTGCCGTTTCTGCGCCAGATACTGCAAGTTGTTGGTCTGGCAGTAGTTACGGATCTGTTCCACCATTGTACCAACTGCCTGTTCATAATCCCCGATGAGCTTTGTGTTTTCCACCTGTTCGTTTCGCAAGACCTCATTCAGGCGCTTTTCTCTGGCCAGGGCGCGCTCCAGTTCGGTTATACGGGCAGCTGCGGGGTTTGTCAGTGGCTGAAGTGCGCCAATATGGAGATGAAGACTCAAGACGCTTACCGGAGATCTCGCCATTGACTTGCTGCAAGCTTGGGGAGGTGCCTTCCGAAGCAGAGCGTCGCTAGATAATCGTTAGCTAAATGCCACGTAAAGTGCAATGCCACCAAGGTTCGCGCTAGACATACCATGACCTCCTCAGCGCTGGAGACGATACTCTGTGTCATCTGGCGGTTGTTCTTCAAAACTTCGCTCAGCTCCAGGACCATGTCGTACAGATGATGGAGATCCATTTGGTGACCAGCATTCAGAGGAACCCCCGCGTTCATACCAGCCATTCCAGTACCATTGACCTGACCAGGAGTGTGAGACATGGCGGGAGACATTGACTGACGAGGCACGTTGGTCATATTGGATTGGTGACCCGCGTTATCGACGCCGCTCGAGAAGGAACCAGAGTCGGGGTTACTGCCACTATTCATGAACCGAGCCACAGCTTCAAAGTCACGGTTGAGGCTCTCTAACTGAGGGTCAACGGAGGGGTCAACCGCGGGCAAGGAAGAATCGTCGTCGAATCCAAAGCCAGGACTGTCGATGCCTAAGACGTCCCTCCGGAAGCGCTCCAAGTCCAGACGATTTACGCGAGTGGAACGCCGGCGGTGGCCAGGCACGAAAGGTCGCCTAGTGGGAGTCTCCGGGGTCGTTTCGGCGATGATGATAGGCTGGTCAGGGGCAACAACGGTCTCAGTAACGGTAGCAGGAGAGTGGGTCAAAGAGACGGGAAGAAGAAATCGTACTGTACGGGTGGAAGTGGGAGTAGTGGTAATTGTTTGTTCAGCATGTTCAGTATGTTCAGCAGGATCACCTTCAGCTGTACCGCTATCACTGAAATGGTCAAGCACCGGACCTTCGGAGGCTGAGTTCCGATCTTCCGGATCTCCATCCAAGGCGGTCAGCATTCTGCTATCCTGCGTGGTGATCCCACGAAATATAGAGAGGATGATGGCCCAACCAAATCCTAAGAACAAGGGAGGGACGAGGGTTGGCTGTCACAGTGTGAATGTGTTGGTGGTAGTGAATATGAACAAAAATATTGGAAGACAGTGCAGCCGAGCAGGTAGGGAGTCCCTTTGCTTTTCTTCTCTGTGTTTGACCTTCACTGGCACCTTCTGTGAGTGGTGCAGCTGCAGTGATTTTCGTACAATGGCCTTCCATCCCTTGCACTGCTGAAGAAAGCAATGGGCCCTGTTAAATTTAGGATCGCGCTTTCTCATTTGGAGGATGAGGAAACTTACTACTGAGTAAGATTGAGATCTACTGGTTATGTCGGCATTCCATATATTTACATTTACATCTACATAAATATAGAGTCATCATTACACCTTGACGGCTTTTCATTCTTCTTCTTCTTTCTCCTCTCTTTTATTATTCTGACCTGGTTGGCCCTCATTCCTTCGTTTTATTTTTTTTATTTTTTTTTAATTAGTTTATAT
>NW_019170201.1:0-32126 GCF_001792695.1 Aspergillus bombycis | reverse complement strand
TTACAATTTCCCTTTTTTTTTTTTTACTGTCCCTCTCTTTGCGACTGTACTTACCACTAACAAGTGACGAACCCCATCTTTAGACGCGGGAAAATACTTTGGGAAACCTTTTTTTTTTTTCTTGTCCACAATATTACATTGAAACTTGTATTTTCCTTCGGGTTTTCTTCCACGTCCCTCCAAATTATTATTGTTATTTTTTTTTTTTTAATTTCCTACTTTCTCACACATTGTTCTCCTTCCTCTCCTGTTTCTTTCTTTTCCTTTTACTTTCTCTCTTTTGCCCATTTTCGTCCTTTCCACCCCTCCCTCCTCCCCTCCCCTCTTCTCCCCTCTTAACGCACTTCTGGGTGTTGTCTACCCTTCATTCTCCCTCCATCTTCGTCATCGACCGTAATATCGTTGGTGGTGCAGTACTGTCTGTAGTGAGGTTGTGCTCACACTTTTAGTGCTCATCTTTTCGTTCTCCGATCTTCTTGTTCCCACGTCCTGCATTTCGCGGGAATTTTTGTTGACTAGGGTACATTGACCGGTTACTCCCTTGAAATTTTTTTAGCCTTTCTCCGCACGAGTTCTGCCTCGACGTTTCTCGTTTGCAGTTCTCAACCTTTCTTCTCGTGATTTGTTCTTACAACTCTTCCCTCGCAGGGATTACTCTCAAAGTCGAGCTCCCCAAAATTATTCCGTAGCGTCGTCGCCCACGTGCAAACTCGCGCTTTTCGACGCTTTCCAAGGGGGAACGCCAACGAGGTCCTCTCACCTTCCGACGTGATTCATTTCCATTACATTGCTTTCCAACTGTTCAGCCGGTGTAATCCGCATCTGCAGAGCTTTTGATTTTGCCGACGGACCGAATTTCGAGCCGCACAACTGAGTGAGTTTCTTGTTGGTTGCAGCATTTTGGTGAACATACGCACGGAGGCATATCGTGCTTATCATTCGAACTCTGCATCTATAGACACTGTTCTCCTGTCGAAGTTTATACCCTTCGTACTTCGGTTTACTTGTCTCGGACGTCATTCAAGTCGATCTTGAAAACGAACCGAACCGGCCTGCAAAAAAAAAAAAAAAAGTTTATCACAGCCATACCGATGCGATTCGTCTTGTAGGTGGCTTTTGTATACCCAAGTGAAACGCATCATTCTCGACGCTTTTGCCGACGATAACGAAGAACATCCTCGTTCTTTCCTGACCGGTTAAACGGACAGTTCCACGAATTGCATCCCCAGTAGGAGTGATCTCCAGTGACGGGAAGTTGCAGTTTGGTGGGGTAGTAAGAAGGCGGAAGTTGATTCTTCTCATAACCATCGGCGTCAGATCTGTGTCGCCTTAGTCGGCCTGACCAGGTATCTTTGATCGGAGTTGCCATTCAAGGCCCCCGTTCTCTGGCAGAACTTAAAGTCCCTTCAGTTACTTTCTCCAACGCATATATTAGATCTTTTCGATTACAAAAACAATGGCTGCTACGTTTTCTTATGCCCAGGCTGCTAAGGGCGTTGCCCCCGCACAACCGTCAGCAATGACAGCAGACCCGACTCAGGCCTCGAAACCAGAGGAGCAAACTGCGAGCCCTACTCCTGAAGCTGAAAACACTGAGACTGTGAAGACGGCAGAGTCCCAGGAAACAGAGAAGGCTGCCGCCAACTCTGACAAGGATTTGGAATCCACAGCTGTCGAAAGCTCCAAGGCAGATGTTTCCGGCACCTCCTCCCCCAGCGAGGGCACTTCTTCCACCTCGACATTACCGAAAGATGATGAGGGCTCAAATACACCGAATGGCACTTCCGAATCCACGTGGGATAAGCAATCCCAGGCCTCGGGAACTGACAAGCAAAGCAATGGAGCTGAGAATGCTAAGGAGACGTCGGCAGAGAAGGAGAAGAGCGAGCCTCCCAAAGAGCTCAAGGCTGCTCCTCTTCCCGCAGTGAATATCTGGCAACAGAGGAAAGAGGCTCAGGAAGCCAAGGCTAAGGTCACTGCCTCGAAGCCCGCTGGCCCTGCTGCCAAGACTGGCACTTCTAAGAACGCTTCGGCGGCTTCTTCCGTCTCTGGTGATGCTCAACAGGACCAGTCCAAGGCTGGCTCAAAGAAGAAGGGAGGAGATGTGGAAGGCGCCAAGGACAGAAGATCCAAGGGACGCGACGATGCATCCCTCCCCCCGGTAGGAGATGCCGCTTTGTGGCCCACTCCTCAAAGTGCCCAGGGTGAGGAGAAAAAGAAGTCCGAGAAGAGCCCTGTCATCCGTCCCTCTGGTAAAGAGAAGTGGACCCCAGTCCCTTACGTGCCTACTGCTGTTTTCACCACTCCTCTTCCTTCTGCTGCCCGCCGTGGTGGAAGAGCGCCTCGTGCTGGAAGGGACGGCGCCCGCAACGGAACCCATGGTTCTGCCGCAGCTGCGGATAAGGCTACTGCTGGTCAGGTAGCTCAAGGCTCCGCCACCAAGCAGGCTGCACCCGGTGAGAGGGGAAGAAACGAGCCCAACTCGGCTCGCGCGAACTCCCTTCCAGCCCCGTCCAGACGATCCAACAGCGCCGATGCTGGAATGGGAGACACCCGCAAGAACCAAGCAACGGACCGGAACCGTGGACCCAAGGGCAGTGACAATGCCAACATCCCGCCAGCCGGTAAGCATGGCCACGGAGGTGATAACTTCCGCCATCATCGTGAAGGCAAGGGATTCTCCAGGAATCACGACGCTACGCACAAGGGCGGCGATCACCACTCCAAGAACCCCAACTTGCCTGTGGATTCACAGGCTAACCCTCGCTCAGGCTCCTCCCACGAACGTCGCTTCGAAAACGGCCCCAAGTCGGCAGAATTTGGCGGCTTCCATGATCGCAAAGATAAGGACATTCCCCGCGAGTCGCGTGCCGACAGAGGTCGTGGCTCTCACCGTGGCCGTGGCGGTTTCGGCGGCTCTCAGAACTCTCACTATCCTAACAACCATATGTCTCACAATGGTTTCATGCACCCCAAGTCCTTTGGCTTCGGTGAGCGCCGGTCGCAACAGCATAGCTCTGGAGGCCACAGGATGTCTTTGAGGTCGCCCTCCTTGCCAAACTCCGGTTCCATGTATGGTGTCTATCCTTTCCCTACCGACATCAACACCATGTATGGCTACCAGCCAGTACACCCTGGCCCCATGACGGCTGTCCCTTACCAGCAATATATGGAGCCCTTCTCCCTGATGAGCATGATCTCCATGCAACTTGAGTACTACTTCTCTGTGGATAACCTGTGCAAGGACTTGTTCCTTCGGAGACACATGGACTCTCAGGGCTACGTCCCATTGGCTTTCATTGCTGGCTTCAAGCGCATCAAGACTCTGACCGAGGACTTCGAACTTCTCCGCCACGTCTCCCGCCAACTGAGAAATGTTGATTACCTGCAGAATGAAGATGGCATTGATAGGTTGCGTCCGAGAGACAAGTGGGATCAGTGGGTCCTGCCTATTGACCAGCGCGACCCCGCCGCTCAGCATGAGGGACCTAGCATGCCGGATGAGACTGCTGCAGCGCAAAATCATGTCGATGGCGCAGTTAACGGATCGGCACCAACTGTCAACGGAACTGGTGAAGCTCCAGCCTCGAAGACGTTGTCTTCTGCTGCCCCGGAATTCTCGCCTTCCAAGCCCGTGGAAGTCCAAAATGAAGCTGCAATTGTAAGGATTCCCTATGATACCTTTCCCGCACAACCAAGTCAAAAGTCTGGCGATTGTAGTGGATATCTCTGCCATTCTATTCGACTACAATCCCATACCTTTCACCCTCTTTCTCGTTGGACATGCATTTGTTAACACAATCCGAACAGCCGACGAATTAGCTTATTTCCTTCCAAGCTTTCCACTTCTCCCAGCATCTAGGCGGTCGAATCTTCAAGGTTTGTACTCGAGTTGAACGCCAGCCTTCCGCTGTTGCTAATCCACTCTCAGTCAGGACATGAGTTCTCCTACAGCCATTGTTGAAGGTCTCCCAGCATATTACTGAAGTCTAACGGCCGACTTACTGGGTGAGAGGAACGAGACTCCCAGCTTGAGTTTACATCCTCCGATTTTCCCCACGAATCCAATAATTTTTTTTTTTCGAGGACGAGTCTTGACGAATGAAGTTTTAACGGTAACCCGCCACGGTGACCGTGATACCAATTCTGGTCGCATTTCTTGGTCCAAAATTTCAAAGCACAAATGTACAATGAATTTAAGAGTCTAGCGTTTGATGATATTGCACGAAACGTCAGCAACGGTTTCAACAGATTGATTCATTTTTTAGGGTTCTTTCTCTGTCGAGCAATGGGGTCTTGCCTGATGGGATTATCCGTGAGCTTGTTGATCTAGGTGGCAAAGAGATTTCCAAGTGTCGGGAAGTGCGCGGAATCCCAAAGGCCTTGTGTTCAGCCTGGCAGAATTGATCTCTCGTTCCCAGAAATCGCAGAAAGGTCGATTGTATTCTGGGTGTTCGCCTAAGAGCCGAGCTGGAAAAGTGATTTTGTTCGTTTCTTTTACTTTATGCACCATCTATGTTTTCTCGTGGTTCCTCATGACCTGCATTACTATCTGTCAGCTTTTGCATCTACGCTTGTCGAATCGCCGATGACGATCTTCCAGCGAAGTGGGTTGATATATGCACATTACGTCTCGGCTATTGTTTCTTCCTTTTCCCTTTCTAGTTCCCCGTTTTGCTTTAGTCATGGGAGGTTTTAAAATTCTGGAGTCCGGGCATGTTTTACTGGGCAGTATCTTCTGCGGTTTCCATTTGATGCTTGCTTCTGTGGTGCGCCGGGCTGAACTTCTTTCCCACGACCATAGATTGTTCAACCGGGTTCTTTCTAATATGCGATAATGTTTCTCGATTATTCTAGTATGAATGGAAGAAAAAAACAGCAAAAGACAAAAAAAAAAGATAATCTTTGCTTCATTATGGGACCCTGCGGAGTTACAAAGGAGACACACATTGCAACGAGTACTATTCGATCCACGACACCGTTATTGTCGCACAGTTCACAGCATCTCTTCTCATGAGTTTCTAACTTTTACCTGTTCATATTGTTGGGCGCGGTGGGTTTCATTTCAAACGGAAAAGGGTCACCGTATCTCGGATGGTAATGTGATATCCATTTCATAATATTATTTTCATTCCCTTGCATTGGTCGGTTTGGTGTAGTTTGGGTAAGGAAAGATTGTTTCGTCTGGGTTTTTTTCTTAAGTCGGGATTAGTTGTGATGTCGAAGTTCTATATCATTCCAATGTATATCAATATCTGTTCCTTTACATCTAAACCAGTATCTTTTCCCATGTCCTTGCACTGCAGCTACATTGTACTACTCCCGGGGCATTCCCCGGTGCAGTCACTTCGCTGTATGTACCCCGCAGTAAACGACCAGTTGAGGCTTTGTAGCTCTCTGACCAGTTGTGTGGTAGCCGAGGCTATCAGGTTCGAGGGAGTCGCTGTCTGCCCAATCACCTGGTGTTGTATTGAACAACTCATACGCTTCCCTACGGTACTACGACTAGTATCCTTGTATGTACCTGTAGGACCCCTGCAGATCCCGTTTTGTGCGTGATAGTAGTAACATGATGCTTCATGATACGAGGTTGCTCAACGGCTGAGAAATATATATGATACTGTTCGCAATAGCAACCGTTGTTAGTTATATTGAACGGTTGACAGTTTCATTCGCAACTAGCCAAGAGAGACACTCCATGGCAATGAATATTCGTATTACCAAAATGTAATATGATATGGTCTGAGAGGCACAAAGAGTTCCTGTCCAATTATAACAGCACGTATACATGTGAACAGTTCCCATGATCAGCGATTGATTGTATAGGATGACTCAGCAGCACATCTGCCTCAGGCATGAATTCCCGCAAGTTGACCCGTAGCTTCAGCTTCATCCGAAGGCCCCAGACTGGTCTCCAGCGTCTAACCGTCTTGCCACCAAGCATTGCCACGTAGGGACCGATTCGGATATTCTTGCCTATCATAATGGATGTGGCATCTAGGCAGTCGTCGAGACTGCTTCGGTCCTCCCCGAACGCCGTCACGTCCCGTTTACTCCAGAACCCTCGCCTTCCTACCTCCGCACTCACAGCTACGAACAACTTGAATGGCGTTCGGCGACGAAATGTTTCTTCTTCGCCCCGGCGTCTCGCGCCCGAATCACTGCTGAACTTTGGGGCTGGGTCGCAACCTGGGGGACCCCCTACCTACTTCTCCAATCGCTCGGCGCTCCCATTGAACACGGTTATCCGATTCGTCCCTCAACAGACAGCATGGATCGTGGAGCGGATGGGAAAGTTTCACCGCATCTTGGAGCCCGGTCTTGCGATTCTAATTCCTTTCATTGACCGGATTGCCTATGTCAAGAGCTTGAAGGAATCGGCCATCGAGATCCCGAGTCAGAATGCTATTACCGCGGATAACGTCACACTAGAGCTGGATGGTGTGCTGTATACGAGAGTGTTCGACGCGTACAAGGCGAGGTGAGTTCTCCTTGCGCCTCTCAGTGTTGGGTTATGGAGTCGGAGCTAGGCTGACAATATGACCTTGACCATGATAGCTACGGTGTGGAGGATGCGGAATATGCCATCTCCCAACTTGCACAGACGACGATGCGCTCGGAGATCGGTCAGCTTACACTCGACCACGTGCTGAAAGAGCGCGCGACGTTAAATACCAACATCACGCAGGCTATCAACGAGGCGGCACAAGACTGGGGAGTTGTCTGTCTTCGTTATGAAATTCGAGATATCCATGCACCGGAGGGCGTTGTCGCAGCCATGCATCGCCAGGTTACAGCTGAGCGGTCGAAGCGGGCGGAGATCCTCGACTCCGAGGGTCAACGGCAGAGTGCGATCAACATCGCTGAAGGTCGGAAGCAATCCGTGATCTTGGCTTCGGAGGCTATGCGACAAGAGCAGATTAACCGTGCCGCTGGTGAGGCTGAAGCAATCTTGCTGAAGGCACAGGCTACTGCGAAGGGTATCGATGCTGTCGCTCAGTCTATCGCGGCTGATCAGGAGAATGCCAATGGAGCTCTTAGCCTGCGTGTGGCAGAGAAGTATGTCGATGCTTTCTCCAACCTGGCTAAGGAGGGCACTGCAGTTGTCGTTCCCGGAAACGTCGGGGATATGAGTGGAATGGTTGCGAGTGCCATGGCTATCTACAAGAAGGTCAACGAGGGCCAAGCGCACAACATTGCGGCGAAGACCCTGGGAGTGGAGGCCATTCAGGACCAGGCTTCCCACAACACCTCAGACAAAGCGTCTGAACTGGGCCATGAGGTAAAACCGGAAGTCGAAGAGAACGCCCATGAAAATGTCGCAGACGAGGTGCTGGGTGGCTTCAATGAGGCTAGCCAGCAGAAGAGATAACATGGAATGATGGACTGTACTATTCCTCTACAGGCTCAGCGTCGTCTTTAACCTCTTTCTTATCCACCGCTACCTCTAGTTCCTTTTTACGATTGCTTTCGGATGTGTACGAAATACCTATCCCTGCCATACTGTACCTTTATTATCGCCCCTCAGTCATTTGTTTTTCATTGCCCGGCATTTCTTTAGGATGTGCTTGAGACAAGCGCCTTGGGAAAAAAAGCTTGTGGTCATTGCCCGTTTAGCGTATTGCCTAGTTATTTGAGGAGAGTGAGGCCTCTGTTCAAACGAAGTAATCATGTATAGTAGACGAGTGGGTTGAGAAATCGATTCGTGTTGTCCATGAAGTTCAGTAAGGTATCTGATCAGGCACCAGTAAATGGCAGTGCCTGAGGATCCCCAGGCGGAGAAAGCAAAGCACGGATCACCCGACCTGCCGCTTTACTGCTTCGGGAGATCGCGACTTTTCTGAAGATCGGCGCGCACTCCATTGTTCGCGTTACTGGACTGTATCTCCTGAGCCGGAGAGACAATCTTTTATATTAAATTTATCGGATCCCGCCCTTCTCGCTTGGAAAGGACACCTCGGGTCCGATGATTGTGGACGCGGTTGCTTTGCGATGCCCCAAATAAGCTACCCTTCATCCACGTCAACCTTCCTATGATCCTGCGCACAAGGGATTCGTACAGGATAAAAAGAACGCAACACAGCTATTGCGATGCATATCATAAAACCGGTCTGGCTGACGCACGGAGGTATTTACCATTCTGTCTACGTTGTTTCAATATTTTCTTCACTACCATGTTCTCTTTGGAGACCGATGGTAGACAAACTATACATGCTCGAGTTGAAGTAACTGACAGCGTTTCCCCGTTCTCCTGCAGGTGAGAGGAAGGATTTCGAGGTTTACAGCTGCGATGTGTCGCCCGATGGAAGTCGTTTAGTTACAGCTGCTGGAGGTTGGTTCTCCGTGCCCGACGATACCCCACCGCCGCAGACCGATGGATTGGACTGGTATTGACCTTTTTTTCGAATCAAATAGATGGATACGTTCGGATATGGTCGACGGAAGCTATCTGCAATACCAATGATCCTGCCGTTGCTAGCAAGCCAAGGCAGCTGGCGTCGATGAGCAACCACTCCGGAACGATTCATACGGTTCGGTTTTCGCCCAACGGGAAGTACCTCGCATCAGGGGCAGATGATAAGATTGTTTGTATTTACACGCTGGATGCGAATCCTCCGTCGCATGCTACAACATTTGGTGGGTGCTAATTTCGAGTCCCGGGGCTCGTTCGGGTTAGAAGCGGCGGCTGATACGTTGCACATAGGGTCGAATGAGGCACCTCCTGTGGAAAACTGGCGCACGGTCCGGAGACTGATAGGCCACGACAATGACGTTCAGGACTTGGGCTGGTCCTACGACTCTTCTATCCTGGTGTCCGTCGGCTTGGATTCTAAAGTGGTAGTGTGGTCAGGGCATACGTTTGAGAAGCTGAAGACGATTTCTATACACCAGAGTCATGTCAAAGGGATCACTTTCGACCCAGCTAATAAATACTTTGCTACGGCAAGCGATGATCGTACCGTCCGAATTTTCCGTTTTACCTCCCCTGCTCCGAACTCGACCGCTCATGACCAGATGAACAATTTCATCCTTGAACAGACCATCTCTGCGCCGTTTGCCAACTCCCCTCTAACTGCTTATTTCCGTCGATGTTCATGGTCGCCAGATGGGATGCACATCGCCGCTGCAAACGCCGTCAACGGACCGGTCAGTTCCGTCGCGATAATCAACCGTGGGTCCTGGGATGGGGACATAAACCTGATCGGACACGAAGCTCCTGTGGAAGTGTGTGCCTTTTCCCCGCGACTGTACGCCAGCCAGCCGGTCGACAAACAAGCGATGGATAACCAGCAGGGTGCACAAAACCTAGTGACCGTCATTGCTTGTGCTGGAGGAGATAAATCCTTAAGCATCTGGATCACCAGTAACCCCAGGCCGATCGTGGTTGCTCAGGAGCTTGCCGCCAAGTCTTTGTCTGATCTGGCTTGGAGCCCCGACGGAAAATGTCTTTACGCAACGGCATTGGATGGTACAATACTTGCAGTCCGGTTCGAGGACGGTGATTTGGGATACGCAACTGCTATGGAGGAGAACGAGAAGTCGCTTACCAAATTTGGTACCAACAGAAGGGGCGCCGGTATCACAGAGACTCCGGATGGTTTGCTACTTGAGGAGAAGAGCAAGGCTGGCGAGATCAAGGATGTTGAAGGGCGAATGGGGGCCTTGATGGGCGATGACCAGGCCGATAACATAACCAACGGAAAGCCCGCACCTCTACCGTCTAATGCCCCAACCCCTGCACGACCATCATCTCCGACCCCAGACACACAGAAGAACCAGCCAAACGGGACCGCAACGCCATCGGCCCCAGAGCCGGAGAAGCCGGATCCGTATCAAGCCAAGCTTGAAAGACTGAAGCAACGTCCTACATACACCAAGGACGGCAAGAAGCGGATTGCTCCTCTTTTGGTGTCCGGTGCAGGTGCAGCTGAGTCCTCCCTGCCTCAAGCCCGTTTGATGGCCTCGGTTAGCAGCCAAGTGAAGGCCGATACCCCTCAGTCTATTGTCGATCTCTCTAAGCCCTTCGATGGTTTACCTAAGGGGGGGCTTGCCACCCTGCTCTTTGGGAATAAGCGCAAGCTCGCGCAGCTGGAGGAGGACGATGATGGGCATGTAGAAAAGCGCGTCGCCTTGGCAAGTCAGAATGGTGCTACTCCTCTTCTTACGAACACCCCAGAAGGCCTTCTCCCTGCACGACCACAGCCCGCTGCCACCGGCCAACAACCGACGCCAGAGTTTATTCGACCTGCGGTGACGAATCCTTGTATGGCCATGAGCCAGGTACGACTAGCCGTACCAAAATCCGAAACCAGATACTTCGAGCCATTGATCCGAATGGGAAGCCGACTGAACCACCAAGTGCGTCGGGAGAGTCTAACAAGTCCCGCGTTGACGTTGTCTTTGAAGTTCGCAACCCGTCACCCGCTAGCTTGACCGGCCGCGCAGCAGATCGGGAGCCGGTGCGGCTCACACTTTTCCGAGGTGAGCAGCCCCTGTGGCAGGATTACCTTCCACGGACAGTCCTCCTCGTGACCGGCAACCAGAGCATGTGGGCCGCGGCCTGCGAAGACGGATCAGTCTACATCTGGACCCCAGCCGGTCGTCGTCTTGTCAGTGCGCTCGTGCTCGAGGCACAGCCGGTAATCTTGGAATGCAATGGGCCATGGATCCTCTGCATATCAGCCGTTGGGATGTGCTATGTTTGGAATGTCAAGCACCTCTCCTCGCCTCATCCGCCTATTTCCCTCCAGCCGGCATTGGATGCGGCAATCCACACGCTGGGCGCACATCCCTCAGCCGCGCCGGCAATCACGAATGCACGGATCAATTCTGAAGGCCGAATAGTGGTCGCCATGTCAAATGGAGAGGGTTACTCTTATTCGCCTTCCATGTTCACTTGGCAGCGGATTTCCGAGCCTGGTGGGCTGTCGGCAGTCAGTACTGGAACACTACCGAAGCGCCGGTGGGCAACCTCCAGACCGCAGATGCGCAAAAAGACAAGGACGCAAAGGCTGCTGTGTCAGCGGGAATCATCCCATTCTTGGAACGCAACACAACTAGCGAGACGCTACTCCGCGGACGGGCATACTTCCTCCAGCGGTTGATCAAGGTTCTTCTCTCCCGTGAAGGTTATGAGAGTTTTGAATCGAGCGTATCCATTGCCCATCTGGAGAACCGACTTGCCGCAGCATTGTCCCTCGGGGCCAAGGAGGAGTTCCGGCTGTACCTCTCGATGTACGCCAAGCGGATTGGCGCAGAGGGTCTCAAGATGAAGGTCGAGGAATTGCTGAAGGGCTTAATTGGTGGGTTATTTGAAGAAGACGAGACCCGCACGGCCCAGCGCCTACAGGAAAACGAACAAGAAGACCGCAACTGGCGAGAAAGTTCAGAGACCCTCTGTGGCTGGCCGCGAGAGGTTTTATTGAAGGAGGTCATTCTGGCACTGGGTAAGCTTTTCGCCTCGAGGTATATTGATGGACTCATACTGACGTGAACATTGACTAGGCAAACACCGGGATCTCCAGCGGGTAACGGTACCATATGCCAAGCTCCTGGGAGTTGTAGATGACGAGTCGGACACGGGCGATGCCATGGAAACATGAGCATACAGGCATGAGGACTTGTCTCTGGTGTTTTTGGCGTTTCTTCATGAGGGTTATACTATGGGACTGGGTGGCTTACTTCTCCGTGGAGAAGCTTGACTTTCGATTTGTCTAATAAAATGGAATAACGATTCCTGCGTGTTTCATGTGCTATAGTATATCATTCATATTAGGGCCGACAATCCTCTATCATGCTTCACATTCTTGGGATATGGATAGCGAATCTCTACATGGAGGCCTTTCCTTGACCAACACAAATCTCATTGCATAACTATATATTTCCGACAAACGACAACAATTACAACAATAACAACAAGATCAGACCTTCACCAGGGGATTAAAGGAATCAACAAAAAAGTCTCCTCAGCTCATCCCATATCCAAACTCACATGCCGTGCTGTATGCTTTCTTTTTTTCTCCTTCTTTTCCTTGATCCCACTCCCCTCTTTCCGCAATCTAGGTATATCCCTCAGTAGATCCTCTGCAAGTATGTACTATGAGAGCTAGAGAAGTCCGCAACACGTCACGCTCGACAACACACAGCTCAACCCAACAGCAGAATATAGTAACAGCAAGATACAGCCAAACATAACCCCCCACACACGCACATACCTCGAGCATCCAATCCAATCCCATCTACTCACAAAACCTACATCAATAGACCCTTCTGTACATGTACAGGTACATGTACTACCCCCTCCCCACTCCCACGCTATACTTGCTGCATACATAGCCAGGGCCATGGACCGAGTAACCCCGACATATCCACATACCTACATAGTACATAGTGCATAGTAGACAATACACATAAGCGGTATCCCTGTCCTACAAAAAGCAAATAGAGATACTGCCCTGCAATAACCCAGTTCAGTAAGAGGGCAAATGGGTGGGTCCATGGATGGATGAGATGTAGTGAGTGAAGGACAGATATGATTGGTTCTGGTTCTGCAGGGTGCTTAGGAGTATCTATGTGCGTAAGTATGTTTGGGGTGGTGAGCTTGGATTTGGGGACGGGGATTCTGGGGCTGGGCTTGAGGGTTAGTTAGTTTAGGGTGCTATTTTGTGATGGCTGGTTGGTGTGTTGTGTGGACTGAGGTGATATGTATGGTTATTTGGGGTATGGGTAGTGAAGAGCTAGATGTTCAACAGTTAGGCTCTAACAGGAGATGGAATCTTGATTGATTGATTGATTCGAGTCTTCTCTGCCGTGGATATCTTCATACTAAATGCTTAGATGATATTGAGATTGTCTGTGAACTAAGCATGGATACACAAGACTTCTCCATACCCTATGTAACGATGGGCTATCAAACGGAAAAGGGAGGAGATATAGGATCTTGGTTCTTATAGAATGAATTCCCAATCCCCGAGTCGCATTCTTTAGATTAATTCATATGCCTGTTGTGTAGATTAACCCAACTTGCCTACAGTGTCTGTATTAAGTCGTCGCTTACTACCCATCTATAGGGGTTTATTATCTCTTCAAAAAAAGCTCCCTACAATCTCTTACAATATCTATAGTCCCCGTCCATCGAGCCCACATACCTCCAACCCCAGATTAACTACATGACACTACCATCACAGAGCAGAAAGTTGAAAGCAAAACAACAAGAACATAAATTTTGCTACTACTGCGACTACTACTAGGTAACCCCAAAAACACACAATGCATCAATCAATCAATCAATCAATATTGACGATTCCACGACCACCACGACCCCCTCCACTTCTCATACATCTCAAGGCCAACCAAGTACATCCAAACCAGCCTATGCCGTCTGGCCAAAAAGATGTCCCGGAACCTGCTTGGCAGCGTTTTCCACGCCGTGGGGGAGAAAAAACCAGTTGCCCTGGGGCTGAGTCTGAGTCTGAGTCTGAGTCTGGCCCTGAGGTGGAGATTGAGGCTGAGCTTGGCCGGGAGACACCGCTCCAGCGAAGGGATGGACCAGCCCGTGGGTGAAGTCTGTAACCTGCTGGCCGCCAGGCAAATGGCTGACGGTGTTGTGGGCGACGTCGTGGACTGTGCCCAGGGCGTGCTGCGGAATGGCGGCGGCTGAGGACACGACTTGGTGCAGGAGGTTCGGATGGGTGTTGCCGTTGGCGACGCCGTTGCTGTTGCTGTTGCCGTTTTGGGTTGGGTGGATGGGTAGTGACAGGTGGCCGGAGACGCCATTGCTGGGACCGTTGGATGGGATGAGTTTGGTCACTGGGGCGGCGATGCCGTTGGCTACCTTGGAGACAGTTTCTTGTAACTTGTCCTGGTGCTGCTTCTTCAGAGCGTTGGACAGGGCGTTGAGGTCTCGGCCTGCGGTGACCGGGATCTTGGGAGGGTGGTGGATGCCCTGGCCGTGGCCTTCAAAGTGGATTTTCCAGGCTGAGGTATGGTTAGTTTAGTTTACAGTGTAAGTGATAGAGCAAGGGGACTTACTGGTTGGGTCGAGGGTGAGGGTGGACCAGCTGTCGTTGAGGAAGTGCTTTTCAGTGCCGGTGGTGATGCTCTTCAGGACGCCCATTTGACCGGGTGCTGCTCGGAGGTTTTTCAGGCTGGCACAGACACGGACAAGGGAAGTGATGCAGGATAATGCAATTTCGCGTCCGAGGCACTCGTGTGGCCCAACGTTGAAGTGGATATACGCGCTCGATGGCCGGTCAAGCTTGAATGCTTCTGGATCTGGGACAGCACTGGGGTCCTTGCATGCCGCGCCCTAGTGTATAGAGTTAGCTTTCGTTCCATGAAACTTCCACGATATAACATACCAATAGACAGACCACCAAGTTGCCAGGCTCGAAGCTCTGTCCATCAATCACGGCCTTGCCCGCGCAGAGACGGAGGCTTCGTTGGGTGCTAGTCAAGCGTTGAGCTTCGAGGACGTACTGCCGGAGAGACTTGTTCGAGGATTCCAAGTCCGAGCTAGCAGCAAGCTTCTGGATCTCTTCCCAGTGCCGGGAGTTCTCATCCTGAAGGAAATAGTTGAGGACATCGGTGAACTAGATCTCATGTCAGTTATGACTCGAGTAGATACTACTTTCCGTAGACCGGGTGTACAAACCACTCCGATAGTCGCACCGACACCACCAACAGCGTTCATCCAGCTGATATCTGCAACCTCTGCGGGAGTCTTTCCCGAGGCGATAAGCTCCTTGGCCACGTTATATCCGTACCAGCGCAACGAGCCACTTGTCGACTGTCCTTCAACGCCTTTGCCGTCTCCAACGAGCTTGCCAAAAATAGGGATCTTCGACGCGATGCCCTTGGCTGTAGAAACCGCCCCGCTAATAATCCCCTTTCCAGACTTCTCCGAAGCGGGCAGGTTGGACACGACCTTCAATGTGGTCTTGGTAAGAGATTCTGCACCCTCACGAGCCCATTTCCTGCGTTGCAATGCCAATCCAGGGTCATCATTATTGAAACCGAAGATGCGCACGTCGATAATATACTTGTATAACTGTGCGATATTGTAAGTTCCATTAGGGTTCTCAGCGGTCTTGAGGTCCAGACAGAAAAGATCGGCCAGAATCCTAGTCAACATGGGGATGGCGACACTAGAGAGATGTTAGTGCAAATTCAGTTTCGCCTTCTCTTCGGGCAGGATAATTGTGATTTCAACAGAAACAATCACTTACTCTCGGACGATGTCAACCTGGTGCAGCTCCGACGTCAGGTTCAATGTCTCAGCGGCAAGTTGTTCTTTGGCCACGGACACCGCTGTCTCTGACAACAATTGCACGAACTCGGCAGGACTGTAGAGGATTTCCTTGACGAGAGTTTTCTGAGAAGTGTTGGCCGGCTTGTCGCCTAGCAACATGTAGCCACTGAAGTCCCTACCCGGGATCATCTCATTCAAATACTTAGCCCAGATAACACGGAAGTTTGCTTGGTCCTTCGAGAGCTTGGTGATGGTGGAGTGCTTGGTCACGATGACGGTCTTGGGAGGCGGCGAAGGGTCATCAAGGGTGTACTCGTCGATAGTGCCGATTTCCCGGGCGATCTGCTCGTTCATCTTCCTGGTGTACATAGGCTGAGTGATGTGCAATGAGTTATATGGGAACCAGTTGGGCAAAGCGCGCTGGAACAGCTTGTGGAACATCGAGCCACCCAGGCTAGACAAACCTCCTGTTAGCTAGTATTGATAAAAGATGGGGTTAATTGATCTTACATGTCGTAGTCCTGTTGAACTTCATTATACCCCCAGCAGGTGAGGTTCGAAGCCGTGTAATCAATAGTAAGGAACCGGTCCGATCGAACAAGCGTAACGGCGTCACTGAACACTGCTCTTCCAACGGTGTAAGGAGTGCATCCACCATGACCTAGCCTCGTAAGCAAAAGTTTCTCAGAAAGTGGGAGAGGAAGGCATACCAGGATCCATGCGTGGCTTGATATCCTCGAGGAACAGCCCAGGGTACATTTCAACCATATCAGGGTCATCATAAAGCTTGCGCAGAAGATCCGCGATTTCATGATTCGAATTAACATCCTCGAAAGTCTCGTGGCGCTTGAGTTTGAAGAAGTCTCGCGTCTCATTCAAAGAGGCTAGCTGCCACTTTCTTGCCTGAATGATACCCAGAATCTCAATGACACGGAGCGCCTTGGGAACCATTCTGGCACCGAAGCAGCCTGCAGGGTCTTCCATGCTGTCCTTCATTAGCTGTACCAAATCGGCATCACTGAATTTGCCATCTTCGCCACGCTTGAGGCCACCGAATTCGCGCGCACTGGGATCCTCGGGAATGCTCTGTTCGAAGCGATAAAGACCTTGGATGAACTCCTGGGGAGTGAGCTGTTCAACCTTCTTGTCTTGGCCGAAGATATCGGCGAAGAACTCGTTCATCCATTTCTCATCGCGGCGGGAGATGATAGAGTGGAAGCGGTATAAGAGATTGAATTCGACGGACACCTGGTTACCAATCCCTCGGGGAACACCTTCAGAATCAAAGATCTTGTTGATTTTGACTCGAGGGTCGAGGGTCCAGTCACTCGAGGAGTGATGAACGTTAGCCAGACCTCGAATATAGTCGTGCAACGAGATGTTAACGTAGAGACCATTGGTGACCCTAGATAATGTGGGTAATTAGCGTATAAATTGAGTAAAAATCAGATTTAGGCCCTCACAGTCGAGCAGTCTGGAACAGGTCTTCATCCTGTTTGGCCAGTGCAGCCTTCTTGTCCTCCTCTGATTTGGTCGGGGGCAGCGAGAACCGTCCTCCTTCGTTGATCTTGAGGAGGTTGTCGGCCACGTAGTTGTGGAAACGGTTATACATGACGAGAATAGCGTTAACACCGGGGGGCATTCCGATGAGTCTCTTCTCGCTGAAGGTGTCCGGCTTGAGTAAACCACGGACCTTGGTTCGAACCTTCATCTGATCCTCCAGGCTGGATCCATACAGCGGGGCTAGGTCAAGGTAAGAAGACGTGTCACTGATGCTAGGGTCAAATCGGTTGCTCCGGAAGATATCTGATTCATGTAAGCAGACTATTCAAGTTTTTATGAGGGCCTATCGTACCATGAATGATAATGGTTGCGTGATAGAAAAGCACAGATGAGAGACCAGCTGGATTTTCCTTGAAAGTTTCATCGCTTCGAGCCATGAGCACTAGGTGGGTTAGTAGTTTCTTCAATGGGGTCAATACAGCTTAATACCTACAGTCGAAAAGAAGACCTGGATCGGGAGGGACACCATGCATGTGCTTCATTTTGGGGACGTTCCTCGCATAAGGGCTGCCAGCCTTGCCCAGGTTTGGTTGAAGTGGGTTCTAGTGCATCTGTTAGCCAACTCAACAACGAAGTGCATATTGCAACTCACGTTGTAGCTTCCATCAGGTGTCCGATATTGATATTTGTTGCCAAGATAGGTCATGGGTGGATGTGGTAGACTTTCCCAGAGTGTATCAATAAGAACGCCGGTCAACTTCTCCCTCGCCTTAGAGTTTCGAGGCAAAGAAGAGACAATGGCAATGAGTTTTTCCATCTAATTTCATGTTAGTGAGCGCTATATTCCGAGATTCTCGTGACTTACAGTCAACTCCCGATCATCAATGGGTTTGCCCTTGTTCTTGACAACATCCAAAAGCACTTTGAGATCTTGGACACCAGCCTTGAGTCCGACTGCTTTGAGGTCGTCGCGCAAGGTGGGAGCCAGGACCTCCGGATCTCCATAGGGCTCACCTGCTTGGTACTTCATATCATCCTCTTCTTCAGCGATCTTCCGCTTGTTGAAGATCCTCCAGTTGAAGGGATTGAGCTTTGACAGTATACCACCACTACTTCCAGCAATGCTTCCGAGCGCACCTTTCGTCGCCTTTGGAATCAGTGACTTTGAGAGTTTACCCAAAGGTAGATGTCCTTTCAGGAAACTGAGCTTGTTGAGGCCTGGGATCTTGCCGAGGTACTGGAATGCCTTTTCCTTGATCAAGGCTTGCAGGCCCTTTCCATCATGCTTAACGACCTTGAGGTAGATAGCGTAGAGAAAGAAGCTAAGTATAGTGGCGAGAACACCACTGAACCCGAATTTGCCCAAGACGCTTTGGAACCATTTTTGGTCTTTAGCTCCGAAGGCCAGCGATGCCAACGAGCCACCGCTGTCTGAAGACCCAGGCAAAATATTCTTGACTTCTCCAGTATCAGCAATATCATCAATGGTTTTCAATTGTATATACAGCGTTGAGCAGACGTACCTAGAGATGAGCCCGAGGAACCCGTACTGAAGGGATTCCAGGACGACTTAGTCGTAGTGCTCAACCAGCCCATGATAGTACTGCTACCTTCAGGGAGATGCCACCACCGCTACGTTACACAGTTTGTTGGCCAAGAAGCGTAAAAGAGTCTCTGCAATGATGATTGATCTTGAGTTTCTGAGAACGATGAAAATGGGAGAAGGTCGTCGATTCTCCCTGGTTATATACCGTAAAATCTCCTTGATAGATCCACTTTTTGTCTGGATATCCTCGACAAGGGTCTATCCCAGTCATGAAATCGGATTACCAGATATGACAATCCTGTATAGGTCGACATGAGGAAGCTGGGTCACTTTGCCACAGTGTCATTTGCACTCATGCTCTGAAGCAGACCGCCAAGTCAATTCTCTCCTTGCTCGTCAGCTCATGGACGTACTTTGATGCCAGTGGATACCCAAAGAGGGGGAGCTGAGAAACCCGGAAGCACACGTCACATGGGATCTTTCATTATTTGGAGTTATTCATTGCTTCTTTCTGCCTGGCGCTTGCATCCGATACCCTGGTAAGTCTGCTGCACGAAGGCCCGCGGAATTGTTGCTTGGAGCTAGCCACATTTCCACATACACATTTCAAAACCCACATCGACTATCCAGCCAGCCACAAGTGCCTTCCAATTCCCATAGATTAGCTTGTGTTGGTGGGCTTATCAGCCTGCTTGAACAGGGAAATCTGAGCTGAACATCTGAACTACGGCTAGACCATGTCTCACCAATGCAACCCCTTGCACAGATGTGCATTACGTTACACTATATGGAACTATCTGCAATAGCGATGCGGTCAAATATGAAATGTGTCTGTAGAATCGGCGCTTGGTTCGCAGCCACTGGGACCCAGAGATGCGTATACCGATCAGCGCGGCGAAGTCCGATGCTTGGGGCGCGTATAGTCTCCATACAAAGAAGGATAAATAGGGATAACAGCAATATGAAGCTGAATAACACATGTGTTTGTCCTCGACTCGTGCCCCAGCTGGAACATCGCCTGAACCCTGGAGAGATTCATAAGCTAGGACTGCCGGATTTCCGGTCACCCAACACAACGCCTCGGTCCGGATACTACCTTCTTACCCTTAGTACTCTGTATTCCTGAACTTGCACTTCATGATGCCACACGCAACAAGTGAAACCGATGCCTCTGCGGACAACCCACGTCGGATTGTCTTGTGCTTCGACGGCACAGGCAATCAGTTCCAAGGAAATGAATCAGACACAAATATCATGAAGATTTATCAAATGCTGGATCGGCACGCGCCAGGTCAATTTCACTATTATCAACGTATGTTGCAGAGTCATACATAGTTGTTGCCCGACAATGGATACTAACCCTATTGCCAGCGGGCATCGGGACCTACGTCAAAGGGCAGTCGTCCAGTTCTGGACTGGTTCGATTCTGGCCCAAGATCAAATCCAAAATCATCAGTGCTGTTGATCAAGCAGTTGGCTCCTCGTTTAGCGATCATGTCCTTGCCGGCTATCGTTTTCTCATGCGCTACTATTCTGAAGGTGATCATATCTATATCTTTGGATTCTCCCGCGGCGCTTACACTGCACGGTTCCTCGCGGAGATGGTCCATGAATTGGGTCTCCTATCCAGGGGAAATGAGGAAATGGTTCACTTCGCCTGGGAGACGTTCAGCAACTATGAACAATCCCGCGGGAATGACCCTCAGACCGAAAAGGATCGGGAGCTGAACGAGTTCATGAAGAAGTTCAAGACCACTTTTTGCCGACTGGGCGTGGGCATACACTTCCTTGGTTTGTTCGACTGTGTCAATAGTGTAGGTCAGTTTGAAATCCCCCTTTTTCGCACGTCGTACCGATACATTGCGACGCCAGCCGCAAGATACATTCGACATGCGGTGTCTATCCATGAGAGACGGCTGAAGTTTAAGCCCGCCCTCTACATGATGGATAAGAATGGTCTTGACTCCGACTTCAAGGAAGTGTGGTTTGCAGGAAACCACAGCGACGTGGGCGGTGGCTACAATCTTCAGAAAGGCCAGAAACATTTGCTTTCCGATACGCCATTGAATTGGATGGTCCAGGAAGTCCTGCACCTGGAGGGCTCGGAAAGTAAGCTGGAATTTCAAACGACTAATGTCGAAGATGTTCTGAGAGCTGAAAGTGTCTTTCCTGGGAAGGAGGAGCCGGGGACCAATGCATGGGAAGTGAGACATCGCACCAATCAGCCCCATGATTGTCTCTGGTTTGGACATGCATCTGCATTCCTGATGGTTCTCTTTTGGTGGATCCTAGGTATGCTTCCGTCTTTCTTCTCTTTTGCGCTGTGACTATACTGAATGGGCGTCTGGCAGAGATACTCCCCATCTTCACGCGATTAGAGCTGGAGAAAGAAGAATGGGTTCCTCGAAGGTTCCCACCCAACTTGGGAGCCCCGCGGGATATCCCAAAGGAAGCCAAGATTCATTCGAGTGTGAACGAGATGGTCAAAGCTGGGATTCTAGACAAGGAGTCCATCCCCAAGAAGGGTGGCGACAATCCCAACCTGCCCAACCCCGCCAGTGTTGTATCGACTTTGAAGAGGGCCAGGAAAAGTCTGGCGCGCCCCAAACCACCTCCCGAGGGTCCCGTAGCTGAAACCCTTGATAATGATGAGGGCAAAGTACACGAGACTGGATCAGTGAAGGGAATCAATGGTGTGAATGGACTAAATGGAGTAAATGCCTGAACGGGAAAGAAATCAATGGGGCTGTGGAGAGCTGAGATCGGGGATGTGGAGTTTACCTGCATGTATGTTCCTTCATGGCTGGGTTGATTTGCCGGTTGGTGTTTGCTTTACATGTAGCAGCAACTAAGAAAGGAGAGATGTACAGAGTACATACTCCACCATCGGACATTCCACGGGCTAGAGTAATACGGTCATGGCTGCAAAATGGTGGTCTGGTTGTCAGGATTATTCTTTCAGTCAATTTATCTTATCTCTGCATAGTTGAGCTGCTCACAGGCCTCCGGGTTGCATACGCTATGATGTATGGAGTATAGACAGACATGAATCAGTCACATACCCAATACCCACTGTGAATCGCAGCTTCCGAAACCAACATGGGGAGGGGGTGAATGAATCTTGATGCACAGAAGTTTCAGCAACCTCCTAAACTAAAACATGATCACACCAGAGGCTGGCTAAAGGTGGCGCTTGGGGGATCTGGCGAGCATCCACCGAGCAGTTCAGGGCAGTTCGTTGATTACTATACTTTCGGGATTCTATCTAACAGATCTAGAACGTGCAATTCAGGCCTTTGGCTGCCATTGGAAGACTTTATTCCCTGGCGTTCATGCCTTTGCTTCGCATGGGATTTTCGTATATCTCTCCACCCTCGGGATTTAAGACCTCCTCCATACACTAGTTGATATCCAGACCGACTGACGATGACGCCAGATGTAAATTATTGGTGTGGGATCCTTGGATCGTGGTGGACCTATCTTGGCATTAGCAAAAGCAAACATCTCCACTGAGGGTTATGTATGAAGTGTTCGCAACGGAGGCAAGGCATTTATTTACGCTTGGCACGACGCACGACAGTGCAAACACCACGCCTCTAGATAGCTAGTACGAACCGATGTCCACCAGGTGGCTGACCGGCTTGACGATCATAGGTCGTCGGACCCCCTTCCCTCGTCAGATTTAGTAGTATTACGGCCAGCTGAGCTGACTTCCGAGTCTGCATGCTTATTAAATGTTTGACTCTAATTGGGTTGGTTAGTCCAAACCCATGCAATCTATCTTCCATAATCTCGGAAACGCCGATCCCTGTAAGTGTTTGGTAGTTGATACTTAGGAGATACTTAGGAGATACCTTCTACTGACTAGTAACCCGGACTTCTCAGCCCGTCTTGGAGATCACTTGCGGGCCGGGCCCTATTTTCTAATGTAAACTATCGATTGTCTACCAAGGCATTCCGCGCAACATCGGGAATACTATGTGGTATTAAGATAGTAACTAATACCGGTGAGACTACAATGGTTGACTGTTTTGGTTAACGCATCCCCCACAAGCGCTATACCCACCAGCATGCGAGTACTAAGGAGAGATACGCTATGATCCCCAATCGGTGCGAAAGCGACTACACATACTTTGGACGATGTACGTAATATCGACTAGTAGTTCCCCTCCTTCCACTTGTCAGATCAGCCGTGTTGTCTCATATTACTGTTGTTATTACTCCGTAGTTACGGTCCCATGTGAGAGACTTCTTACGATGCATCTCTCATCGCTCTCAATAATTGTGAATCCGTTCGATCCCATACGCTATCTCTTCTGACTCTTTTAGTCGAGATGCATAACTGGACCTGCAACCAGCCTCGCAGACACGGCTGGCGGTAGTTAGGGAGACCATATCCACAGGGTTGACTCTCGGTCGGGCTTTGATGCCAATGGCCCTTGTCATAGTATATCCATCCATACCCCGAACTCCAAGGTGATAACCCCTGGTACGTATTCCATAGCTGCTCTGTAGATAGATGCATACTGCATACGGAGTAGCGCAGGTTGCTCTTAGCAGAAAGCTGTGGCCTCCTGGGCTGAGTCACTTCAGCCGTCATAGTAAAGCACCACACACCGACAGACATGATCTCCATCACTTCATGGCTTCCAGTTCGTCAAAATCATGTCCTGGTAATCCAACATCAGCCGAGTCATGTCATAAGTCTATTGCACCAGTTATAAATCTATGTCGATCATGTTCAGAAGTGAAGTAAAACAATGTAATAACACTAGACAAAATGAGATTGCTGATAATCAGGCATCAAAGTGATGCCCTAACTGAGGCAGTCACTCGTGGACACGTGATGTAAACCCGAAATTGGAAAAGTGCAGGAACTACCGGAGCAACATTAGTCCAACCGAACTCTGAGTCAAAGCCCAGCCAGGAAGCCCCAGGCATCCAGGCATCCAGTCGTTCTGAGTGGAGGCAATACTTTGTTCCGGGACAAAATAAGTGGAGCCAGACCGCGAACAAGCGCACAAGCGCACAAACCCGTGACCACACTGAAAAATTCGAGCCCACAATCCGTCGGCATCATCAGCGACAACACCATCGACAGAACCTAACGAAACCCTTTCCCCGTTCATCCGCCAAATACAGTCAACATGGGTAAGGTATGTGAATAAGTCGTCCAGGCCGTCTTTCTCGCAAGGGGAAATGCTGATTACTGACTTTACACCGTTATAGGTCCACGGATCGTAAGTAACCCTTCGCCTCACGACCCCTCCATCGAAGATATCCCCAAATTTCAGATTCTGACCCTTTTTTTTTCCAGCCTCGCTCGTGCCGGTAAGGTCAAGGCCGCCACTCCCAAGGTCGACAAGCAGGAGAAGCCCAAGACCCCTAAGGGCCGCGCCCGCAAGAGGATCATCTACACCCGTCGTTTCGTCAACGTCACCATGACCGGTGGCAAGCGCAAGGTATGAAAAGGCGATGGAAATAACACCTTTGGCATGGCTTTTGAGATGGAGGCTGATGGTTACAATAGATGAACGCCAACCCCAGCTCGTAAAGAACGCACTCGGCGAGGGTTTGATCGTCCGGCGACCGGGAGTCCCCTAGGGCGCCGTGGCGAAGGGAGGCTGAGAATGTGATGCATATTTGCGTTGGAGCCATACGTGGCATTTGAAACGGTCTCTTTTTTGCTTCTGATCTTGCGAAACGGGTTCAAAGAGTCGGTTTAGGATGAATAATGTTCAGTTATCGAACTTGACATAGGGGCGAATACAATCACATATTCGGCTTCTCAAAGATCTACTGAGACGACACGACCTTGCTTCATCGTACATTGTTCTCCCGGGCAACCACCACCGTTTCCAGCTTGGTTGGAGGACGGCTCTGACGGCTTAGCTCCAGTGTGACACAGGAGGTGGCGGAGTCAGTCTTTTCCATCAGTGGACTCGCCGTTCTCGCATATCCCTCGTCCATCTTTTCGATGAGGGGCTGGATATGTCGGGTGGCAGGGAGACGTCATGTAGATCTACGCTGCATCTTGTGATTGACAAGGCCTGGCTGGTCAAACGTTCTCTGTAGACATTACCGAGCGTGGCTCAAGATGCAAGCGGACAAAGAAAGTGTAGTGATACCTAGCATATCGTCCTGGTTTCTTGTACTGCGTAGTGTGTTTTGATTATTCGTTATCTTCAAAAAGTACTGCAACTACAAACGCCAAGCTTGTCCAAAGCCCTAACACCTTCGTTCCTAGCGCCCAAGGTACTACGCACTGTAGAGTATCACAGGGTCTTGTACTGACAACCCGACCATCTCATACCTCTTGCCGCAATTAACCTATTGAGAGAATATTCCCTGGCACATTTCAAACTTGTATTTGTATGCTAGTCTTACCACAGCAAGTCCGAGTAGCCAAATAGATTCGTTATAACCATCAGATTACTCTGGTTAATTACCGATAGTTTACTTCATGCCACTAGACCTTCAATTGGCAGTTGGGAAAAAGATGGACATACAAAGCACTAGAGTTTAAGCACATTTGCCCTAACGTGCCGTTCTTCGCAGAGTCAGTAGTGGACTCAGTGATACTGCAACTTGAGCTGGATGAGCACACATGCAGGCCATGAGATCCAGATCCCACCTCTAAACATAGTTCCAAACCCCCAAAGGCCCTGGGCTGGCGTACAGAGCAGAGTCAGGTCGCATCTAGTGAAAGACGTGCCAAACGAGATATCCCAAGTACGCCGCAAATGACCTCATCGACCGAATCTGACTCTCTTGGGCCGAAAGAATATATTGGCATTGATAGTATGACGAAAGGATGACTTTTATAGTATGACTTATCTCTCCTGTGAACTGTTCATGCTTCAAAGATTCCACTAGATTCACGCTTTTCACTTTGAATATAACCCCAAAGATGGCAGCACCAGCGAATGATTTCAACGGTCCCGGTCTATACTTGTTTCAGGTCCAGCACAGCAAAAAGTACCTCGACCTCGACGATTCCAAGAAGGCTAACCATACTAAAGTTCAACAATGGTACTAACGCTTATGGTGCCCGGAGTGAAAACTAACCCAGTTAGCCTCATAACAGGGGGTCACGAGAGCACCGCGAGGACCAGCAATGGGTCGTTGCCGCCGCAGGGCGCGACGAATACCTCATCCTGGCGGACAAGGCAGGGATATATTTAACTGCTCCTGGTACGATCACCCTTTTTGTTGATATTATAACGATGAGGTGAGACCGTCCTCCTACCCCACATGAGCTTACTCTTTTCACAGAGAAAGACCGAGAACCAGCTACTGAATCTCAAAGTCACCAACTGATAAGCATGTCAGGTGGACGTTTGTCTACGCAGAAGATGGAGCGTACTTGTATGTGAATACTACTGATTTGAAGACTATTTGAAGAAGATACTATCATACTTCAGGGTAATATACTGACAGAGGCACTCTTGCAACATTCACCATCTTGATGTCAAAGGTATCAGCCAGGAAGATGGCGCTCCTGTGCTGGTTTTCCCACTGAATAAACAGAAAAACCAACAGTGGAAGTTGGTTGCCATGAAGCAGTGCGTTGCTCAATAGAAATAGACTTTCCAGCTATTTCTATATTTATCGAGAGAGAGAGAGATATATATATATATATATTTACTATACCGTATTGATGTGACGTAGAAGTAAAGAAGGGGCATGTGATCTAGAATGCCCTGGACATCCCAATCAGGCAGGGACGGACCTTTTTTAGGCTAGATTTAAGGACCCCTTGGCGACCATGCCGCAAACGGGATAGCGCTGGGCTGACAGAGTATCAGCTTATCCATCATCTCGCCCGCGAAGTTTCCGACCATATTGCGCATTTTTGCACAGTAACTCCTCCTGTCTCCATCCCAACGCTTTCTCTTCCCTTGTCTACTACAGCGATGTCCGAGTGGCGCAGCCATCTTCCGCTGATGTCCGATTCTTCATAGCCATTTCCTAAGGATGGCGAGCGTTATACTCCGATATACTCGAACAGCTTCAAGTTGCTTGTTTAGGATCTAGGTGTCTTAAACCCCGAAATAGTGACTCAGTACCCCGATAGATTCGAAAGAGCCATGACCAAAGGCTGCTACACCTGCCGTCGCCGGCGCATCATCTGCGACAATGGCCTCCCTACGTGTCGAAAGTGTCGAGATGCGGGGAAGGAATGCTTGGGCTATCAGAAACCCTTGGTCTGGGTGAAGGGCGGTGTGGCCAGTCGAGGAAAAATGATGGGACGCAGCTTTGATGATGTTGTGCAGAACACTTCAGATCGCGGTAGTGAGGACGGTTCTCCTGCTGCCGCCGATCCCCCGCCTCCTGAAGTTGACGCCCAGGGTCAGGACAATTTGGATACTGGTTCGTACGATGTGCCCCAGCCATCGGCCTTTGATAATACCCCTGATGCGGCACAGTGGGGAAACAACTTCGACTTGGTTGTTCCAGAGGCGAACCTTTCCGTGGTGGACCATGTTCCCTCGCCGCGGGGCATGGTTGATCCATTATTCAAAGACATGGATTCGTTATCCCGGTTCTACATCTCGCATTGTGAGTTCTAGATCACTCATCCCCTGAGAGAGCACGCGTGCATATAGCTAACTGTCTCTTCAAAGTCCACCAGAATGTAGTGGGCTGTCTCGCGTTTTATTCCAACGTCAGGAACCCGTACCGCGATCTAACGGTCTTAGTGGGTGACTCCCCCGTTCTCGCCCATGCGCTGGCTGCCACTGGGGCTCTACACTATGCATTGCTAGCGAGCTGTGACTTCTCACCGACACCGTGGCTGTCGGATGGCGCTTCGGTCACTGGGGCTCTTCCATCCCCGCAGGATGTTGAAAAGGCGGTGATCAGTTCCATGGCACGACGCCCTGCTTCCAAGTTCTATGAACAATTCTTAAAATTGAAACAACGCACTCTCCGTCAACTATCGCTGGACTTGCAAGACCCTCTCAAGCAGAACGATACCAAGACACTAGCAGTGATCATGGTTCTTGCTTTGATGGATGCTATCGAATCAGGCGACGGCGCATGGAAGTATCATCTGGAAGGCGTCAAGAAACTTCTGATGAGCCGGCAAAGCAAAAGCCCATCTAGTCCGACACAACGCATGATTGACTGGCTGGACGCATTTGTACTTGATGGCTGTCTCGTGTAAGCCAACACCCATAGAGAACCTCCGTCATCCTCGCTAACTATCTCTTTCCAGCATGCAAGTTATGGGCGCAACACTCGCAAGGCCAGGCTCCCTCTCCAAACCCTTCTACTCCTCAGACATGGGCCCAGAAACCCTGAAACGTCTCGAAGAAACCGCCTGGATAGGATGCCCCGGCTACCTCCTCGAAGTCATTTTCTTCGTCCACGAAGGTTGGTGCGTCGATCCAGACCCCAGCACCAACCCACCCGCCATGACCTACTCCTCGACATTCCTCCCGAAGCTCCAACCCCCTGCTCCAACCCCCCACCGCCCTCCTTCAACACATCCAAGCCTTCGACCCAGTCGCCTGGGCCGAAGAAATGCAAGGCTTCGTCCGCCTCCCAGACCTCTCCGTCCGGACCGCATTAGCAACCATCTGGCGCTCCGCCGTCTACCTCTACACCAGCCGTGTCCTCTCGCGCCCTCGCGCCCACGGCCGCGCAAAATCCACCATCCCAGGCCTCCCACCCGACCACAAAGCCATCACCAACCTCCTCATCCAGCAAATCCCCCTAATCCCCGTCGCAGACGACCACTTCAAATGCCTCATCTGGCCGACCTTCATCGCCGGCGCAGAATGCGCCGATCCTTCCCTGCGCCCAATCCCTCTCCAGACCCTCAGCGCCATCTACTACGACGTCACATCCGTGAACGTCCGCAACGCAGCCTGGGTCCTCAGTCTGATGTGGCAGAAGCGGGACTCGAGACGGGCTCAGCAGCAACAGCAGCAGCATGATAATAACCCCTTTGGGTCCTTTGTTCATGATGATGAAGATGATTTCGACTGGATTCAGGAACTGGATGATTCGAGGATCGATTGGCTATTCATATGATTCTATCTATGCAGTATATATAATGCCTTTTATCATGAGTATGATGTTACGGATGTACATATATTGAATATCATTGTTTGTTAGATATCCCCTTTCTCGGTCTGAAAGAAATACAAATTTTAAATATCACATCATAATTTGGACCAGTGATTTTTCCAAGCAATCCCACAGATATATAGCAGCAAGTCCACAGCAAGTAGCAGGCCACCAGATCTCCAACTAGAATGGAAGATTTCAATTCGACTATATGAAGTACCATTGAAGGGGAAAGTTATTTAACAAGAACAAAAAATGCATATGGGTGAAATCGAGCAGAACGAAGGGGGAGACGGGGGGAATCTGGCAGGGTGGAGAGACGCATAGTAGGGGAATCAATTCAGCTCCTATGGAAAGAAAACAAGAAAAGAAAAAGAAAAATCCGCTCAGTGGAACAAACCGAATGGTATAATAGCAAACGGAACCTGAAGCAGGAGTGGGTAGAGCAAGATCTGTCGGAGCCGGAAAGGGGGGCTATCCTGATTGTTTTCTGTATTGAACTCTGTACACCGGCAAAGCGTTATCCGATAAGGCTCTGTGGATCATCTGTTTCGACCAAGCGAAGATATATATCTCAATATGTAGAGGAGAGAATGATGTTAGAAAAAAAAGAAGGGAGAAGGTGAACGGAAGAGGAAGCAAGGCAATACAAAGCGAGAAAAAAAAAAAAGGGTAGATGCCAGATGAGGGATATATGCGTACTCCTGCCCATCTAAATGCAGCGATCTTAAGAAAAGAAACACGCTCATCATTGCAAAGATGCAAGGCAAAATGGAAAATCACATCACAAAAGAAATTGCTACAAATGCACGACAAAGGAAATAACAGTGGTTGGTTGAGGGTCCAGATCAGAGATACTCCAAGACCTGTCAACAATAGAAAGTATGCAAGTCACATCACCCCCGGAGACATCAGGAAGAAGCAAAGAAACTGTGTTATAGTCCGGGACCAGGGAAAGAAAAATTGAAAATTGCGATCCTGCGCAGTAACCAACCCCGATGTCAAACGCGGGAGATGTTAGATAAATGTCATGCTCGGACATTGGTTGGAAAGATTTTACCTGCGGCCGTCGCCGAGGCCGGGTGTAAGTTCTGGCGAGCACGTCGTCTAGAAAACAGCTGCCAGGCCATTCTTTGAATGCCGTCTACTGAACCTTTTCTTTCCTTTGACGGAATCCGAATCTGTAGGCTGATGCTTCACTAGAGTGGTTCGTCCAGGTGGGTTCTCGTGGTGAACCTCAGAGTTGCGGTCCAATGTGTTGGCGTGGCTCGACAGCTCTGACGATATGTCACGGAAAGCCTCGTCGGCCGAGTATGTCCCATTCGCTTGCTGAGTCAAAGCCATCTCTCGCGCACGATCCAAAGAATCCACCCATTCCTGTGCATTGGCAGCAGTCGCGCCAGCGTTGCTAGATGACGGTTTAGGGTCTTCGAAAACGTAATGTTTGTCACGCTACACACGCAGATTAGCATTGGTTCGCCTATGTCACACGCAGGGATAAGCATACCGTGTCAACGACCCAGCAAGGGAGCCCTTTCGAATCCGTTGAGGAGCGCCAGTGTGTTCCTGGAGAGAGCAGGGAAATCTCCAGCTTTGCCTTTTTCTCATCTCCACCGGCCGCAGCCATAATAATACGTGCAGAGGAGGTGACCATCACCAGCCTCTGCCGCTTCTTCGTTGTGCTTCCCCCGAAGAAGCGGGAGAACTTTTTCGGCGCTTCGCTCTCGCCACCCCCACTCTTGGTGGAAGGACTATGCACAGCTGGCGAAGACAGTACCAGGACGTTTCCCAACTTTAATATCCGTTCATTGCTTTTAGTAAGCACGGGCGACCATTCGATGTCGAGCTGGCTTGGAGGGGGCAATTCCGTGACAAGTCTGGGGACAACTCTAGGATTGGCATTGTTGGTACTTGACGGTCCTGCATTGATACCCGCAGAAAAGGCGTCCCCTTCACCAGCTCCGTTCAGTTTGATCGGCTCGCGGGGCGGAGGAACATAAGCTTTGAGACGGGGCGCTTTTTGTTTCCACAAGTCTGGGCCCCAGGTCATCCCCCGGAAAAACTCGTGGTTCTTGACGTGTTCAATTGGCAGCCGACGAGTCGGGTCCAATACAAGGAGACGCTCGACGAGGTCACGGGCAACCGCAGGGAACCCGAGAGGAAATTCATACTCGAGTCCGACGATTTTTTGGAACGTCAGGTATTCGTTCGCCGCTTTGAATGGAGGGCGACCAGCCAAGAGTTGATAGATGATGCAGCCAAATGCCCACAAGTCACTTGCCTTGCACGCATTCTTATCTGTTAATAGCTCGGGGCTGACATACTCCGCCGTCCCAACAAAGGAGCTTGCACGCTCTTCCTCAGGGATGTCGGTCGACTCCAACGGCGGCATCCCACTCGTGCTCGGATCTGGTTTGCGCTGGCCCTTGAGAATCTTTGCCGTACCGAAATCTGTTATTTTGATGTGCATCTGGCTGTCAAGGAGAACATTCTCCGGCTTCAGATCGCGATGGATAACGCCACGCTTATGCATGTAGTCTATAGTGTCTAAAATCTGAGCCCCGTAGAACCTCGTGCACTCTTCGTCAAAGGTGGTCATGCGTTTCAACACCCCTAACAATTCACCGCCTTTGCAAAGATCCAATACAAAATATAACGAGCGTTCATCTTGGAAGGTATAATAGAGTCGGACGATACCGGGATGTTCGGTAAGCCGGTTGAGGGTATCCTTCTCGATATTCACATATTTCACCTTCTTCTCTTTGATGATATGGCGTTTGTCCAAGATCTTGATGGCGTATTCCTTGAGCGTTTGACGATCTGTCCCGAGTACAACAGTACTGTATGAGCCTTCCCCCAGTGTGCTTCCGAACGAGAAGTCGCGAACTCCCTTTTTGATGTAACGAGCCACGGGCTTCCCGTTGGCATCGATCTCTTGCCTGACGGCAACAGCGGCACCTCGGTCATGCCAGTCCTCGCCGTTCGAGGATTGACCATTTTCCGCCGCATATGGGGGGCCGGCGAGTTGTGGAGCCCCTGACGGACGCGCGTGAGCACGAGACGGTTGTCGCATCACCATGGGCCCATTGCCCATCGGTAGCTGCGCTGTTCTATACGACCGATCACTGTGACTATTATCGCGTACCGGAACCCCTGCCTGGTAGGCTGCAGAACCACCACGGGATTCCGCCCGGGCCTGGCTTTCGGAGGCGGACGATGCAGCGGAGTCTGTACGAATCCGATAGGAACCCTCCCGGGCCGCTAATGTCGACGTAGACCCATTCGCATACGCGTAGAGGCCCGACAGCGGGCGAGAGGAGCCCAAAGAACGGTTCTGTTGTGATGGTTGAGGGTATGGTTGTTGTTGTTGGGAGATATAGGCGGGCGTGGTTGGGCAGGCTGCTGCGGTGAATCGGTCTGAGGAAGATAGGTTGAACTTCGATTCTCAACTGGCCTAGCCAACGGCTCGGTTATAGCCGGGGCATCGTGGGGACAATCCGTGGAGGGCGGTATCGATGGCTGGGGTGGTGTTGTCGACAGAGGACTGTCTAGTTGTTCGGACCGAGTCGATTCGCGCGTTGGTTCGGAATCTGCTGGTGGCTCAGCAGCAGCAGCAGTCGGGGCGGGAGTGGTCGCATCCTCGGACGAATGTAACGACGAATCATCTGGGTTTGCAATCCGTAGGCCTCCCAAGGATTGGGACAGGCTGAGATCCCCATCCATGATGGGCACAGGTGGTTATGGAGAGAT
>NW_019170200.1:0-33075 GCF_001792695.1 Aspergillus bombycis | reverse complement strand
GCTGGTTTGGTGGGGGAGGGTTCGGGGGAGGGTTGTTCGTTGGCGGTGGTGGTGGTGGTGGGTTCTGGGTTGTGGTAGGGGGTGGTGGTGGTGGTGGAGGAGGAGGAGGAGGAGGAGGAGGAGGAGGATTGTTTGTTGGAGGAGGGTTTGGGGGATTGTTGGTTGGGGGAGGGTTTGGTGGATTATTTGTTGGAGGAGGATTGGGAGGATTAGTCGGGGGGTTGGGATTGATTGTTGATGGAGGAGGAGGTGGTGGCTTTAGGGACGGTTTGGCTTCGCATTGCACCTTGAGGCCTTGGGCGAATCGCGCCAGACTGTCTGGCTGGAGGTTGTCCATGGGCTCCGGGGGCAGCATCCCGACTAGAAGTGAGGGATGTTAGTGGGACTGGGGGTATTAAGGTGAGTTATGCTTCCGCTGGGTATGTTACTTACCGAAGGCGTTGAAGTTATAGATACCGCACACACAGCCATCGATGATATCCTTGGGACTCGTCCCCGCCAGGACCATCTTGTCGTCGCGGACGACGGCGAAGCTCTGCTGCCCGACGCCCATCGGGGCTTTGAAGGCTGTGGCTCCAGCTTTGGCCTCAAAGACTTGCTGGCTGCTCCCCGAGGCGATCTGGATCTTGGCGGGCGATTTCAACATGGAGACGACGAAGACCACATCGTCCATGGATTCCCAGCCATTTGGCCGGCCCATGAAGTAATTGCCGCTGCTGTTGTCGGCGGGCACCATGCAGGTGTCGGTGGCGTCGCAGTTTACGCCGCGGGGAGCCGGTCGATACCAGTAGATCAATTGCTCATCCTTGATATATTTGTTCACGGAGGAGGCACCAGCCTTATAGGCGGCGATGAAAGGCCGGGCCAGTTCCATCCAGCCATTGTGTGGCCTATTGGTGTTAGTAGTAGACCGGTGATGGGGAGGGGAGGCGCTGGCTTACATGTCATTGACATATTTGGAGCATCCATCATCGGTATGGGTGGATGCCAGAGGGGCAATGTAATGGGATTCACCGTAGTCGTTCCAAGTGACGATTTCAATGAAGCGTGGCTTGAGGTTCAGCATCTCAATCCATCGCTCATACCAGAGATTGTCCGATGGGAAGACCCAGTTCTTACTATATGGGACTTCGGGACCAAAGTGGGTGGAGAACCAAGGAGAGACGGCTGACGACGAGGTTAGCTCTTGACTCGATGACATAGGCTAGGGTGTAGTCAGTTGCTCACGAGCGATATAGGGTTTGCCTCCCAATGCATTCATATACTTCTTATCGCCATCCTGCACAGTCACCAGACGACCTGGCTTCGGTGCCTTGTTGTTCCCATCGTTGGGCCAGGCCATCCAGTTCAGCAGCGCATCCACTTTGGAGATATCAGTGCTCTCCGGTCGGTGATAGTTTGGAGCCCAGTAGATGGGCCGACCAGCAGCCGAACGGATCGCGTTTACATCTACTCGGTCACCAGCGAAAGAGGAGACGAAGACCTTGCCGTCCATCATGAGCTGTGCCGGCTTTCCCCCAAACCTGGCAATCTTCTGCCCAACTTGAGAGGCCTCTGAATCTTCCTTCCACCAGTTGAAGTCGAAGGAGATGAAAACCTTCATGTTATTGTTCGCGGCAGACTGGTACGCAAACTCTAGTTGTGTGTCTGTGAAAGGATCGACACGGTCCACACCAATGTTGAGGGCGAAGGCGTCGATCCCTAGGTCTTTCGCACGTTTCATGTCACTGTCGAAATCGGCAGCCGACTTGCGGTTACTGACGATTCCGATCTACTAGATCGTTAGGGTTCGCTACTGGAGGCTTGATTCTGCGGAGATGGCCTACCATGAAATGTGCAAAGACCATTCGGTCTGAGGCCTGTGGCTTGCTGGTCTCATTGCCTGGGCTCGGCAGTGCGTCCACCAGGGAGCAGAGCACGGAGGCTATGCCGAGAACAAAGGGCTTGATCTTCATGCTGGATAGTGGTCAAGCCTTGACGGGTAAGGTAAAGAAAGAAGATCTATGATAGCGACAGTTCCATATGCCCCCAGCCGCTCTTATATGCTCCTCACCAAAGTCATGGAAGCCTCCACAGATGCAACCATAATGACTGTAACCTTGAATAAGGTATAAAGAATATTCTCTCAAAGACGGGGGGGGTGAGAAGACAACGGGACCGAGACATGATCAGCTTGGAACAAAGAGTGGCATAATCTCCGACAGGACTAGTCGATAAAACCCTGTTGTAAGACAACCTTCGCATTCTAGATGACCACAAGTGGAGATTACTCGAGCCATCAGACCGCACAGCCGGTATAACGAGGTCAGTGAAGCGGCGAGGTCGAAATTAGATTGGGCAATCCTATATGCTTCAGTTAGCCGCTGTCCTGCAACTGGACGGACCGTTGGATAGAGACCTAACGTCTAACCGTTTAACGTTGGGCGCTAAAGGGCTAGTGCACCGAAGGCGCCCTATGAAGGGTTGCTCACAGTGTTTCAAAGTTGCGGGGTATAAAGAAAAGTCGAAGAAGCAGCGTTTCACAGGGAAGATTAGGTGTGACTTTCATTTTATGTCGAAAGACTTCCGGTTGGGACGTCGGCGTAGGGTTGACATATCACATCGTATCGGTAACAGAGAAGCCAATCAACCTGTGTATTCAAGCAGGAACTCGACTGAATGAAGCATAATGAAAAGATCAACACCGCCGCAGATCATCGGCATCAGTCGATATGACACGTCTATAATCTTATTATCGTACCGCAAACGCATGCGGTACACGGTTCTGATACCTATAGTCTCATCGTCCTGAAATGCCGCATACCTGGTTGCCTATGACCACCTGGAGCCTCCGCATGTATCTGTATCCATATAAAGCGCAGGATACCAGCAGAATCCGAATGCGTTTGTCCTGAATTCCCGAGGAGATGTTCATTGCCGAAGGGCCCGAGGAATGGACCGCACCCTCCACCAATGGCCCGCATCCCACCAGTGCACAAATGCTGTGCAACTCAAGTGCATCACCTGCGCTCTCGGTAGCCAAGCCTCACTGAGGGTGACACACTGCTGCTGACTGGGCCAAGGGCAGGATGCACGCGGTCGGGTGAGTTCTGCGCATGGCCCAGAGGAGGGAACAACCTCGCGCATTTGGGTTCGGATTAAACCTAGAGCATACATCCAGAACTTGAGCATCTGCCGGCGATTTGCCCGTTCAGTCGCATAAGCGCGGTGAAGATTCAGGAATTGGTGACTTTCCAGCTGTTCCAAGTGTGATCTCGAAGCTTGTCGTGCATATGTTGTTGATCTCTGGAGCATGCCATCCAGTCATTCGCAGTGCACATACCCGAGACGGCGAGATTTACTGCAACCACGGGACAGCGAGTAAGAGCCACAAGGTATCATCCTTCTTTGGGATAGCAATTGCTGTTATTCACATCGTATCCTCTCCACTTCTGTTTCCAGTCGAAGAAAAAAGTGTTCACGCGACTCTGCATGGCGTAGCATTCTAGAAAAGTCTCGTCACCAGGCCTGCCTGCTGATAAGTGGAGTATCTGCAATCGAAGCGTTTGCTGAATGTGGCTTGCAGATCTGTAACTTGAACTTGAGTACCGGGTCTTCTTCAACGTAATTCTCCTCTCATCCGTTACATTGGATGTGGATTGTGGCAGAGTCAGTGCCCAAGCACCTGGTGGGGAGGATCGAAATGATCGAATGACTTTCTTGAGTATCTCCACTTGAGGACTTTATTCCCTCAACACGGTAGCAACGGCTTCAGACACTTATGCATGGGCGTGTCGGTGGCGGTCTTCCGGCTGCATATACCACATCGGGATGAGCTCAGTGTGGTCATGTGTGTTGTCTGAAGACGCTGTTCTACTACGTATATCAATATGAATGAATTCTAGGCCATGGTTGGAACACCTAGATCTACTAATAGGGTCCATGATTGTGGCCTTGATCTACGATGTTTCATTGTCGGGCTTTCTTGGCCTACATCGTCTGCTTTATCGGATATTGCCGAGTTGATATTGTCACACAAGGAGCACAGAGATGACGGTTTACTGAGAGTTACGTCTATGAGTATAGATGAGATATTCTTAATATAGACACTTCAAGCCGAGGTTATAGCGTTGAACCTGTCACTGTCTTAGTGCCAGACGGGAATGGTCCATATATCACGACACACCTTTATACCTCATCACTGGACCGTATCCGGTGAAAGACTGAGCTAATCCTGCTAGCACACTCTCGATATGCAAACCTGAAAAAGGCCGTGGTCGGCGGAATGCAACTGACAATAAAGACAACCCACATTTCGGTCCTATAGCGTGTCAATTCTCCATACCGTGGCTAACCAGGTCATACAATGTACGTACTGGTTCCACAGAATCAATCCAGCCAGTGTCCCTGGAGTGATAGTTAGTATAAGTCTTGGCTTCTAAGGCCAGAGCCTCCCGTGAGTACGTGCATGTGGTATCTTCGACTTTAGTCAAGAGCTTCAGTTTAACGGTCTTGATTATTGTACAGGCGCCTGCCCTACTGCAAGTCAATAAACGCAGTTGCGTCGCCTGGAGGGTTTCTTACACTATACCGAGCCCCATAAGGACAGAAAGGCCAATTTTGGTTGGGAGTGAAAACGCCTGGACTTTGCGGAATATGAGCACGGGGTAAACCGCTAAGGCAAAATCACAGAATGCCGAGTAGGCTAGAACAACAGCTGATTAACTCCGACTACATTCTCCTGGCGTAAGCTACTCACGTCCCTGGATATACCCGAAGATCTGAACTCTTCTCCGCCCGGGACACCGTCCGGGTATCTGTTCATCCCAGAGCTTCTTTGCAGGGGAGCACTGAAGAAAGACGAGGATAGCAGCAACCACATTGACGATGAGATTACTTCCAGCAATAAACCAAAGAAACGCCCTCTTGGACTTTCTTTCGTACTTCTGGAGATGCTCTATAAACGCCACAAGGGCAACCTTCCCAAGACCAATACCAATGAGAGACAAGAACTGACTAGTCCAACCAAACAACAAAGCATTCTTGTCATCGCTATTTGTTAGGGTAGCTGAGGGAGTCCCGATGCCGTATGCCGTTCCCACAGTGATCATGACCATGCTCGCAATGCCAAAAATCTAACTCTCGTCAGTCGTCGGGCTATATGCTTAACCGAGGGACGTACAAAAGTAATGATTGCCAGAATTAGGTCAGGTCCAGTATATTGAACAATCTTCCAGGATGTAAAGCACCTAACAGACAGTAAAACCAGTGCCAAGCCAGTCTCAATCCAAGTAACGATGAAGAACGGCTGATCAAAGCCAGTCTGCTGGTGGTTACTCATTGACCACTAGGTCACCTGTGCGATGGATATCTATAGCAGTAAGCGTGTGGCAGTAAAGAAATCCAGTGTCTGTCGTTGGACTTCAACGTGGAAAATGGATCTTCATCCATGGGGTGGCGGTCAGAACTACGGCACCCATGTCAAGAGGAAGTATTCTCCACTGGTATAGCCGTCCCGGGTCAGTTTAACTAAACTCCCTCCTAGCAACATTGTTCGCGCAATGCAACTAGGTGTATTTGTGAGAGTTTCCAGTAGAAACCAAAGCATCCGCCGAAGGAGTGGTAGAGGTCATGTGATGACGTCGATGGGATGGATCACGTCATGAACTTTGCTTGCTTCCAAAACTTTTGCAAATCTCAAGTCAGGCACCGGCGGGCGATCCCAGGATCACTATCGCTAGCGCCTGTATGAGCGCCACGGCACGTCGTCTGATTTTGAAGCCAATCAAATACGAACGGCAGCGTACGCCGATGCGTACTGGGAATGGCATCGTGTCCGGCCTAATGGCGGCGAATCAGCCACTCACAAACGAGGGACATCTATCTCAAACAGCGAAATACTTACTTATCATGAGAACTACTGCCAAGGATTGAAGAATGCTCCTAGTTGCAGGGCCCGGATGCTACCCCGATCACAACTAACGGTGATATATGTACATCACCCACTCGGCCTCGACCGTGGCTTAACCTAAATACAGTCAAGAATAATCCTCCACCGTATAAGAGTTTTGAAAGTCAACTAAGACTCGGCGGTTCAGCGCGATGGAGTTTCCACCAGTGGCATCCAAGAGAATGCCGGCACGGGCAGATGTCGGGATGATCACTTTTAGTCTCTCCGACGCAATATCGATCCCAATTGGATCTGCGACGCTGAAATCCCGAAATTAATACCGGGTCTGCTTCATGATGGGTTCTTTGCCCTTCGGAAAGCCGTTGCGAGATTCGAGTAATCTCCGACTGATCGGCCCGTTCCCTGCTGGTTAGTGTCATGAAACCCATTGCTGATCGATTCACTGCATCGTCTACATTGCGTGTAGGTTGCGCTATAAAAGCACCTGAAGTTCTCACTTGGAATGAGGCAGCCAACAAACACCGACAATCAAATCCTGGTTTTTGAAAGTCACCTCCATCATGCGGAACAGCTTTCTTATTTCCCTCAATGCCATTGCAGGCGCTGCCGCGCATCCGTCGTTTCCTATCCACAAGAGGCAGTCGGATGTCAACGCTTTCATTGAGAAACAGACCCCCATTGCCAAACAGGGCGTCCTCAATAATATCGGCGCCAATGGCAGTCTTGTTGAGGGGGCTGCCGCGGGTATTGTTGTGGCCTCCCCATCCAAAAGCGATCCTGATTGTTCGTACAATCCCACTCTCGCCGCTTCATATAGCCACAGAACTGACTATCATTAGACTTCTATACCTGGACGCGCGACGCTGGCCTGACCATGGCGGAGGTGATAGAGCAATTTATTGGGGGAGACTCGACTCTGGAGTCTACTGTCCAGAATTTTGTTGACTCTCAAGCGACCCAGCAGGCAGTCTCCAACCCATCCGGCAGTTTGTCAGATGGCTCGGGTCTCGGTGAGCCCAAGTTTTACGTCAACATCTCTCAATTCACCGATTCTTGGGGCCGGCCTCAACGTGATGGTCCAGCTTTACGCGCTTCCGCCTTAATCGCGTATGGCAACTCCCTAATCGCCAATGACAAGCAATCTCATGTCAAGACCAACATCTGGCCAATTGTCCAGAATGATTTGTCCTACGTGGGTCAATACTGGAACCAGAGCACGTTTGATCTCTGGGAAGAGGTTCAGGGCAGTTCCTTCTTTACTACTGCTGTACAGCACAAGGCCTTGGTCGAGGGCGACGCGTTTGCGAAGGCTCTCGGAGAGGAATGTGCGGCGTGCTCCGTGGCGCCGCAAATCCTCTGCCATCTTCAGGACTTCTGGAATGGGTCCGCTGTTCTTTCTAACATTCCCACCAGCGGACGCAGTGGACTGGATACCAACTCCCTTTTGGCCTCCATTCATACTTTTGACCCAGCTGCCACCTGTGATGATACCACGTTCCAGCCCTGCTCCTCTCGCGCTCTGTCGAACCATAAGCTTGTGGTTGACTCTTTCCGGTCGGTCTATGGTATCAACAATGGACGTGAAGCAGGAAAGGCCGCAGCAGTGGGCCGTTACGCAGAGGATAGCTACCAGGGAGGCAATCCATGGTCGGTACTATGTCTCACATTGATTCTGAGCCTTACACTAATATATTCTAGGTATCTTACTACTCTGGTCGCTGCGGAATTGCTCTACGACGCCTTGTACCAGTGGGACAAACAAGGCCAAGTGAATGTCACAGAAACTTCTCTTCCCTTCTTCAAGGATCTCTCTGGAAATGTCACCACCGGATCCTATGCCAAGTCCTCCTCAGCCTACGAATCTCTCACAAGCGCCGTCAAGGCCTACGCAGATGGCTTCATCTCCGTTGTTCAGGAGTATACTCCCGATGACGGTGCGCTGGCCGAGCAGTACAGTCGGGACCAAGGCAGCCCGGTTTCGGCGTCCGATCTGACATGGTCGTATGCAGCATTCCTAAGTGCTGCTGGTAGACGGAGTGGCACTGTTCCTGCTAGTTGGGGGTCTTCCACGGCTAATGCAGTTCCCAGCCAATGTTCGGGGGCTACAGTCTCTGGGAGTTACACTACCCCTACTGTTGGTTCGTGGTAGGTGAACGTCGCAAGGCTGTACTTTTCACAGTGTGTGTAGTCTACTCTGATCTCGTGTCACGGCTGTTGCTTTTACTTGCCTACATGTGGCCATGCTGTGTATGTTTGTTATATACTCGTCACTCATAATTGTTTCAACAACAAAGATGCTCTTTTCAGTCCTGGCTGGACAATACCATTTTGAGCTCTTGTAATGCCTGTCCCTCCATGACCACCTAATACAAATGGGTTTTTCCTTTAGATAGGATGCTCGCAAGAGTATATACTATATATACTCCTCTATCTTAGAATAGAAGCTAGCTTTGTATTTATACAGTATTGTAATTTCAAGTTGGTACACTGGAAATAGATTAGCACTATTGGCCTTAATTTAGTCCACATAAGCATATGTTTCGTTCCTGACCTTGACCAAGTTATAAGTAAATCAAGAATCAACATCACTTCATTTAAAGATCTTTAACTCACATCGTCATGCTTGCCCGTCTTATCAACACATTGACCCCCTCCACCACTCCTTCTGCGCTCCTTGTTATTGGCAACTTTGGTGCCACAATCCATGTACTTCATCTCCTCCCCGAGAAAGGCACTATCGAACGCTTCGGCTTCACAATCACACAAAACCAACACAAGCTCAACCTCCGCAGTGAGCCACACAGTCAACTCATAGAACAGAATCCATAGTGGGTCAAAAGAAGTCCAAAAGTGGGTCCAACAGAGACGTTGCCCCGGCCATGTCGATCAATGCCCCCACCAGCCCTGCTGCCTTGCACAAACCTGTGGCTGCCTTCTCCTCAAGGAATCTAAATAAGCTGTAGAAATATAGAAATATAAGTAGTAAGTATTAGTAGATCCAAATCTTTTTTCTTACCCCAGAAACCCATCCACCCTGATCCCAATCAATTAATCAATTGCTAAATTAACCCCCCCCCCCCCCCAACACAACAATGAGCAACTGGCCCATCTTCATCACAGCCCCAGAGGCCCCAATCAAGGTATGTGACATGTCCTATACACAACGGAACCACACAACCCTAACTACTTTGCTCAACACCACCAAACCAAATAACTAACTCCCCCAAACAACAACCAGACAATCAACAAAGCTCTCCTCCACCTAACAGATTACGAATTCAATTGTCCCCCGCAATGGACCCTCATTCTGACCAACCCCCCACCCAACCCATCAACACCCTCCATCCCACCGCTCCAAATGTCAGAAGAACCCGGGGAATCCACCCTAACAGCCACCACCAACGCCTTCGCCGCCAAATCCCCCCACGAGATCTACACTTACCTTGACGATCCGACCACCCAGGACCTATTCAGGGATGCGGGTCTATCGGCCTCGAACTGGCTGGTCATTGATCAGAAGGGTCTGGAGATGGAGACTTGTTTGTTGGCTGAGTATGTGAGTCCGGAGGATCGGGAGGATGAAGATTGGGAGGGGGATGGCGAGGGATATCGTTTGTGTCGGATTCCGTGGGTGAAGGCGTGGGGCATGTTCTGCAATTTGGATATTGGGAATATGGGATTTGAGGAGTGGGTGAATGAGGAACGGGGGCCTGTCGAGGGGGATTTTGGGGCGTGGGATTGGGTTGGGCCGTTTGAGGGGGAGGATATGGAGGATCAGGAGGTGAGGAGGAAGAGGGAGGAGGCTGTTAGGAGGGGAGTGGAAGGGGGGTGGATTTGATTTTTTTGCTTTTTCTTTTCTCTTTTACTATTCTTTTGGATGCTCGACTGAGCCATCTATATATGTACAATGTATACAATGGACAAGATCAGGGGTCATATACAATTTATATAGCCACGAAAGATCGACAGCGACCTTTATGGGAGGCTTGTCATTGGATTCACAATCGCTGCGCTCGTCGTCACAGCTTTCCTTAGGAAAGTAGAAGGAACTCACGCAGGATCCCCCTTGACTATGGTGTATCTAGTAAAGGCCAAGTACGATCCATCTCGAGTCTCCTTTGCAGCTTGAGCTAGGGTCTGCTTCACCGCTGCCGCACGCTTCCTCGTTGCCACTACTTGCCTTGTTTCGTGTGAGGACCTCGGTTGCCAGCAGCCCGACCTCGTGAAGCGCCAACGCTAAGTGTGGTGGCGCCTCTCGCGCATCGGTTATGACATCGGTCAGTTCGTTGTCGGCGAACCGCTTGGCCAGGGTTGGGACCCAGGCTGAGTCGAGCCGGTTCTCATTCCCTTTGAACTGGTTCATCAACTTGACCTGCGCATCGGCCTGAATATCCGGTCGGATCTTTTCCAGCCGGAGGGAGCTGATATCAATGTCAGTCCATTGGATATAACCTCCAGGCTCTGTGGCAGTTTAGTAAGGCTGTCCTTCAGGCGCGCACCGTAGAGGAAAGGGAACACTAACTTAGAAGTTTGAGAAGTCTTTCCAGTACTGCGTCTAGCTCGTGCTCCTGGATCACAAAGGCGAAATAGCGAAGATGGATCACATCATAGACGCCCACCAGATGCTTCGGTACGTCGGTCTTCACGTCCCATTGGTTGCAAACTCACGTTGGGTGGGAGCATCTCCAGCAAAGGGGTGGCAGCAAATGAGATATCCATGGCATCCCGACGAGCCGACTTCGGCAGCTCGTCAGCCAGGTCTGTGAGCCATGTCCTGCTATTCTTAGATTGGCCCCGAACGGAACGTTCATTTGATTGTCTTACCCGGTGCCTGTACCGATGTCGGCAATCCGCAGGTCCGGGTTCTTGGTTGGAATGGCGGGGTGAAAACATATTCTGGAAACGAGGCCGTCTTACACGTATTCGATTAACTCTCCGTTTTGGATATGCCAGAGTCTGAAATGGGGGGAAGTAGCATGATTGAGCACAGAGGGACAGCTTCCACTAACCCTCACCTACATAAATAACTCGCCCCAATGCATGAGAGTCGAGAATGAGTCAGCACTACCTCTGGCGTGGAGTATTCAAGGTTCTACTAAACAATGCTGTGGACCCCGTTAGTGGTTATGACAAGGTTGCCAGTGGTGCCAGCAGGGCTCCCAACGCGGATAAGCAACCGCTCATCCACTAAATTGCCTGGACCGACTGTTGGTCTGCTATAGCGCCAGGTCTAACGTTACAGCGCCAATGCTTATGTTCACAAGGGGAAGGAGGGGAAACCCAGAGCGTACATGGGCCAATATATACAAAGTAGGGGGCATTGGCCGACTTGGGTTATTTTATCTAATCGAGAATGTATGCTTGGATACGATTCATCATATCTTCAATTCATTTGGATACACGATTATCATAACGGTCATTGCATCATACGAGTAGCCCGACTGCGGCTGATCCTCTCCATTGGATATTGGGTCGCATAAAATATCCACAAGTTGAGGATATATTTTGCGCGTATCCGTACTAATATAACTCTCGCTTAATTATCTCTATAGAGATGTTCACCATTACAGCAAAGTCAGGGACAGTCTTACGTATTGATTTCATCCATATCGTCGTGTTAAATGACTTCTCGACTGGGTAATGGTAGATTTTAACAGTTTTAGTCTGGCCGAGCCGGGCGACACTGCCACTTCCTTGCGTAGTAAGGGACTCAGATATTGGCAAATCAAATAATAAATGCACGTCTCTGCAAAGGTGTTGAGGATCAGCAACTGCCGACGTAGCGTAGTAAGAACAAATAAGAGAGATTCCGTTGCTTTCATAGCAATCCTCTTTGATATTTCTAGATCCGCCAGTATAAGAACGGCCTAGAACAAGAGTGTAACATGTTAATAACCGAGAATAACTATAGGCTGCTCTAACAGCTTAATCCTTCTCCTATACGGCTCAGTGTAGATTTCGTCTCGTGTGTCGTCGTTGGAGAGAGGGGGTAGGCATACTCCACTTCTTCCATGTCTGGATGATTCCTCTGCTAATCCCTCAAAATGCCATCCTATGAAAAAAAAAAACAAGTTTCTGTGCTGCGTGGGACATGGGCGGAGGAAATAACTGCTGAGAAAGGATGCAGTGAGCCTGTAGTAGCTCTAGGACTTCTTTGGCTGACCGAATCATAAAGATAAACCTGCAGAAATACAGATTGGTTATCTCGCTCATTAGGCTTTGACGGTTCGAGTTTTATCAGAAGCCAGTTCTCACTGTTCGGGTATGAGATGATAAAACGGAAGGTAAATATGCGAGTCTCGTTTAGACTCCAAAGGATATGCTTGATAGTTGACAAGCGGGATGTCTTGTTTTCCGCTCCCACGACAGCCTTCTCAAGATGAGTTACTTCTGTCAGCTATTATGACCATGAAGTAGACCAGCCCCAGCTCAATGTTTTGAGAGTAAGTAGTAGTCTGCAAAGGCCTCTTTTAGCAGACTTCTTGACTCTCTCCTCTTTATGTCCTTTCCTTAGACTGTCTTCTCTCCGAGATAAGAGTCCGCATTCTCCACGGCGATATTTCTATCGGCAAAAGATGCATATCCTTTATTGACGATATCTGCAATAGACTCTGAATTCCTTATGATCGGGCCCCCAATCTGACAAGAATTACGCCCTCTGGCGACCCTCTGTGAGGCTCAATAACGGGCTTGCTTGCTTCGAGCGGGAGAGCACGATGGCGGAGTCAGTTGGCGCCATCACATTGACGCGGCCGCCTCGATCCTCAATGACCTACTAGCAAACCTGTCAGACCCAAACGCCATCAAGACTTCGAGTCGCGGCACCCCCAGGTGAAGATTAGCAGCAAGAATATATTGACTGCACTCAGTCCCCGCCAACCGACATAGCCTGATATCTGGCCTCCAGTCTCCGGTCGATACAGGCCATACAGATGATTGTACAGCTCCATCTCCATCCGTTCTGCTGGCTGCGGGCCGCCATCTGTTTCATTCCAGCATATTTCACAAGCAGTTGTCGATAAGTTTATGAATGCATACAGAGCCTTGGTGCCATCCTGGCTGTATTCTTGCAAGCGCTGCAAAGTATCATCAAATCAGGACACTCATCGTTAGTCTCATCCTCGCCTGCACCTCCCGAGCCGGGGCTTTCCGTGTTTCCTTTTCTGGCCACGTTTGCTTGATTGATCATCCCCAACCCTGTCATGACTGGGTATAATCTCGTAGGGTGCTTGAGCACAGCCCACTTCATCAATCTGGTGGTTGTCTTGAACAGAACGTGGTATGGGAGCATACTTTGGGCCTTCGGAAACCCTTCTTGCAGTCTCATGCCCTGGTTTGCAGATGTACATCGCTGAAAAAAGTCTGGCTCCTTAAGCTTAACGAGATATTCCATAAAAGCCCCAGATCAAGCTGTTAATAGCCATAGTGTCATGAAGCCCCAGTGAAACAATATATAATTCGTTAATCAGCGAGGGTTTGCACAGGAGCGCTCGGTGTGCTCTATGAGTCGACTGACAAATTCAGACCTCACTGAACTTCTTGAATATCGGCGAGAAGGATGTTGACATGGGTGAGAACAAAAATTTGCCCCCGAACCTGTTATCCACCAAGACCCATGCCTACCACGGCGCCCAGTTCTGCGAAGATATGGCCCGGCGAGTCATTGGGCTGAAAGTAAGGCTTCTTTACTTCTCAGGAGACAGGATACTCGCCCGTCACACATCGTTTTCCTTTCTTTGTTCCACATAGGTTTGGCTTCTAACCGACCATATTGACTTTAGTCAATATCCGAACAGCGTGTTAAGTGATGTCTCAATAGCGGGACAATACGGTATTCAATAGGAGTGTAGGCGTCTTCCTGAAGACACCGACTTGCGATCTTCTGTTCTTGCTCCGAATCCTTTTATTCTATTGTTTGCCGTGATGCGATCGACAAACCCTCTCCCGCCGGCGGCTAGATCTGACGCATTATAATCAAGGTCGGCCCGTACTGGTATCGCAGAGTGAAACTGGCCATTTGCGTGAAAAGATATAACCCCGTGGCATGGGTTCCAACCGTTTGATGTATTTGGACGGCCACAGCATCGCAACGGCCTGATAACTCGCTTCACGATCCCAAATTTACTCACTTCCTAGCAGGACTGAAGGGCTATTTATCTAACAGGCGAAAAAAGAGTCCCAATGCACTAAAACTACCTGGGGAGGTCTTCTGACCTACCCGCAGGGGTCCTTTCACACCATCTTAGTGACTTGTGTCGATAACAGTGACTTCTACTCTATATTCAGTAAATGTGTCGTGTTGCCATTCGGTGGTATCCTAGTTTGTTTAACCTAGATGGTATCACTTCTGCAGATGAAATCGGGTATGTCGGCTCGACTGCATGCACCGAATGAGACGTGTTTCTTCCAGTCTACAAATTCTATAAGCATTCGAAATGAATAGTAAGAGCTACGGTTAACCGGGGTAGGATGGTAAAGATAAGGAGATATACGGTTAGTCAATTACCCCTTTTTTCCGTTCACTTTTCTGATTTTTCTTGGGAATAGATACGAGCTTTTCGGTTTTCGTCAATATCAGTCCTTGATTGACCAAATCACTCCGAGAAGAGAGAAGCACGTTGAACGGGAGAGGCAATCCTCCTAAACTCAATATTCACACTATAGACACTAATAACCATAAGTGTGATTTCGGACCGACAGAACAGCCCGACAGTCATGCATATACCGGGCCCTATCCGGTCTTTAATTTATATTCATCAATTGCTAATTGACATGAATCATGTAGGTCCAAACACGCCGTCCACAGAAGTGAAATCTCATTATCTAGCATATATATATATATATATATATATATTTCCAGGCATTTGCCTCCAATTAATTCAGCTGAGGAAGCTGCTAATGATCGTTAGCCAAAATCTGTCCTAATGACCCTTTGTCGGGAGAGTGCAGAACAGGATCTCCATAAGATCCGCGAGGAGGCCAACTAATTACCATTGGCAATCTATAATCAATCATAATATGACTAGTGACGATATAAATTGCTAATATGCCAGGCCAAAGATCGACTGGATTGCTCGGCTCCAACGATTTTAGTAGGTCGTAGGTATTAATGACTTACTCCCATTCCTTCGGGATTAATATTTGTCACTCGCGGCGTCGTGAAGGATTTTCTGTGCCTGTTCCTTCTAATCTTAATTTTTTTTCTTACTATTCCTGATTGATCTTCTCACTGTCAGCTCTGGTTGTATGATTTGTCATTGTTCTCCTGGAGTGAGCCACAACTAGCGGTCAACGAGAGGCTATAATAGCACGCAGTTAATTTATCTTCCGCGTCCGCTGACACAATTCTCCGTGGATGAAACCGCAGTTCCTAGACATGGGGTACGTAGCCCGGACGGTGTCAACATGGAGGTTACCTACTAGGCTACGACTATCAGTAGTGTTAAGAATTTTGAACCCACTTAATAAGAATGGAAAGTAAAACCATTTACCTAGCCTGGTAAGTCCTGGCACATGACGTCCCAGAAGTGGACCGGGGCGACGCAGGGGTACCAAAATGGGAATCCCACGTGGGTGACACCTTGTCTTCAACTTGAAACCACTGGACCTGATTGGGCCTCTCTTCATCTGGAGAGGCATCTCTGCCTGATTGAACACAGTAGGCCCTAATCGGTAGGTAGTTAGAGCGGGCGGAAGTTACCGCTGGCAAGGAAAGGAGAGCGAAAAAATAATACTACTTAATTCATGCTGAACCATTTTTAGTGTCGCAAACCATTGTTTGATGCCTTTCGCCGGTGGGTTAGACTATTCCCGGTTCCAGTATAGTTGCTGGAATCCGTCCATCGATCTTCAACGGTTTCGCAGATCATCTACCGGATACGGTAAGGTTTTACGACTCAATCGGAGACCGAATGTCTTTCCTGCGGGTTGAACTGGGAATTGTGTGGGCTCATGAAGAGAGCAGATGTGTTGCTTCCCGGACCCGAAGCATGGGACCATGGGACGCGCTGTGGACAAGGCTAATCTTTCTTTCGGCGCTTAGCGACCAAATTGTCGGGACCATGGTTAGGGGTGAGACATTCTTAGTGTTATTCCAATTACTGTACTCCGTATGTATGTACATCGAGTCTCTCTCTTTTTTTTGGGAGGAGGGGGGGGGGATATTTTTAAAGGTTGTTGTTGAGTTTGACTGACTACCGACCGTTGCCCGTTGGCGGTTCGTGCGTGCATCGCTTGAGGCTTACATGGCCCTGTACTACGTTGGACAAGGGACAGGTACCCGTCGGGTTTGCCTTGAAGACTGGTGCTGTCCTATCGCGCTATCGGAAGTGCAGGGTGATTAATTAAAGGTTCCCTAATCCCGGTCTATCGAAGACCCCAGCTTACTGGGAGCCCATGTAGAATACCCACTGGCCATATGGTATCCCGAACTACGGAGTCGTTGGAGAAAGCCTAGCAGGATCGATAAAAGTGCCACCGCACGTGGAGACCAGTCGATCGTCTGATCCTGAAGAAAGAGGTCTTGGGTTGAGACACTCGGCCCAAACTCTGTCATTGATATATATCCATCGAAGGAGCCAGAGGGTATATCCGAAGATATTAAGAGGTGGAATTGATGAGGCGGTGGAGTCGTGATGTTACCTACCTTGCAAATCCCGTCCAGCAATTTCTCCATCAGGGGCCAGAATCGCGTGCGATGTCGGCGTTACCTCGTGGAAAATGCCCAGTTTCCCAAATCAGAGTTCATGGAATTGTTTTTCCCAAGTCGAAAGGCGCGTCGGTTGTCATTCGCCGAGAAACGGCCCCAGCATTTAATTGCGATGGACCAATCACTGCCTCTGTGGGGAAAAGAAGCGAAGCCGTAGGAAAGGCAGAGGACGGAGGAAACTGACTGATATGCCTCCGAGATGGGGTTTTGGATCAAGTGACACATACTTCGTAATAGTATCGGCCTGACCATCCGTTAACTTGGACGATTAATCTATTTTCCTTTTTGACTTATGTCTAAGCGCAAGTCTAAACCCGGCCTCAGTGGTCGATCAATGGCGCCGATAGCAACAGCCACGCGCAGTCCTTGACACCAAGCGGACGAGGATGATGTATTCGATACGCTTTCCATGCGAGCGCGTTCCGGCCGAGCGGTTATCGAACATGAAGGTTCTTGATCCTGGCCGATCCTTACCGTGGACGTCACCAACCACACCATCTGCTCTGATTCGTGTAGAACGGTAAAAACAACGTGTCATATCCGTTTGCCTGACTTTCGTCGCCGAGGCGCTTCGATCGAGTATTTCCCGCCAGTGTTTCAGTGTTGGCGGTTGGTGCGCCGAGCCATGTGATAGAATCGTAGTATAGTTGAAAAAAAAAAAACCGTATTCGCTCCCAACGGACTGGTTGGATGCCTTCAACAACAAGGTTCTCAAGCCTGCATCGAAAGGTGCCCGCCATGGTCCGGTTCGTTATCTAAGATGTCTTTGGCGGGATGTGGGTTCTGGGTTTTTGTTTTTTCCCTCGCCTTTTTATTTGTTTTTTACAACTTCGGTTCAAGTGAGTATTTTGGTTGATAATTGAATAGAATGGGGTGGGGACCAACCATGAGTTCAATTGTGGAAGAACAATCCAGAACCTAGAAAATGGGTTGATTTTGTTTCTCTTTTTTTGCTTTTTAGTGTTTTCCAATTCCTAACCTTTTTTTCCTTGTTTTTTTTCCATGGTTGTCTGTATTTTCTTTTGTCATCTTCGTATTTTTTTTTCTGGTATTTCGTACTGTTTTTCGCTAAGTGTCGGGGTGAATCCCCTAATAGCAAAAAGTAATATAATAATACGAATTGTCTTGATCGAGAAAATGCGGATCCCCCCAATTGTGGCTGGCGACGCCTAAGTCGGTGGGGGCCAAACGAATGCGAGAGAAAAGCAGCCGACAAATATTTTTCCTTTCAAAAGTCGTCTACGTATTTCTCACCATCACACACACATGAGCGGGTACGGTGAATCTTGGTAGGTTGAGGAATGGGTCTCCATTCCAGGGGCTTTATTGATTGTGCCATAGTTCGAGCGCTAGATATGGAGTGAGCCCATGCACCCGTTAATGCTAATTACCTCAGGGAAGGGTCCCTCCCCAACCTGAGCCAGCCATGACTGCTTATCGCCATGTGGTCCTGGGTCCTGATCTCAAGCACCCGTCTCCCTATCATGACGATCTTAAGCCCAGAACCTGGCTCCACGTATGCCAGCCGGCGCCGTTTCCTCCTGGTCCGGTACCCGCCCTAAGTTAGACGCTTAGTTCCAAAGTACGAATCGGGTACATGCTAACCACCCTGGCCCCCAATTCAATAAGCAATAGCTGGCCAAAGAGAGACAGGGAAAAAACGGGCACACTACACATGGCGTCCGTTTAGCTCCTTGGGGCTGAAAAACAATTTGCGCTTCCCCAATGCCGGGGCCAGGAGCTTGCCTCCCCCGGTCCCTTACGACGGATCCAGCAGCTTGTTCTTGTTTCTCACCATGCGCTTCACCAAAGATCCGCCGTAACCTTGGGTCCATCGAAAATTCGTAGACATTTCCAATTGCCCGCCCAGCACGTATCTATTCGGAGCATCCCAGGCACGGTAGGGTGGAGCTAGGCGGGAAGGTGTGGTTCCCGAATAGCCTGCCTTTTTAGTTCCAAGTTGGGTCGAATCATTTCCATGGTTATCTAAGGATGTCGGAAATCGTTGTGCAGAACTATTCTGGATCGAGTATCCCGAGTTAGATCTTTGACCCCGTCGTGAACGCTTGATGACAGAGGGAAACGGGGGAGAAGAATTAAGAGAGTAGAAGTTGACAGAGCAATTTCATCAACAATGAACCTTACTCCATTTGTGTGGACCTTTTTCCCTTTTTAGTTTTATTTTTTTTGTCTTGCTCTGAACTTCTCCCTCTCTCTCTTCCAAGGCTGCTGGTGCGTCCAAGAAGAGAACAAAAGGTTCAGGGAGAAGGAAAAAAAAAAAAAAAAAAGGAAACACAATGTCTGTGGCCAGTCAGTCAAACGGCAAGATCATCGACGTTGGCTCGCGTTTTAGGACAAAGTCTGACAGGCCTCACTTAGGGAAGGGGCAGTGTGAATCATGCTAACTAAAAGGTATTAGAAATTAATTCTAGGCAAATCAAAAAATAGAAAAAAAAATAGGCGAATTGGATAATAAACGATCACCTTAAAGTAAAACCGGACTTACCATAAGCTGAGCTGTAGACTTAGTACTAAATCAGAACGAACTATCTTTGGTCTACCCCCAGGCTAATCTGCTTATTCGCTTACCCTCGTCCGTTTTTCTCCATTTGTTGACCCTAGGACGTTTAAATAGTCGCCTTTGCTCAGATTTCTGGGGATGGCTTCATTGGTTTCCGTATGATTTTGCATTATTTTTGTCAACAGGGTTCAGTTGTTGGACTTCGATATTACCGCCGTGGTTGTCGAAAGGATTCAGTCTGCGCTTGTATCTTCTATACTGTAGGTCCAGTGATCGTCCCCCTCACCATTCCCTCCCCCATTTTCTCCTTCTCCCACTATATGATCGCCTTATATGTATGTGGTCTGGGGATTTTTACTGTCCTCTCCCTCTCTAACATTGTACTTTGTCTAAATTCAATACCATTCCCATTCTCTGTCTTGCTAAACCAGTGTACTATACCACTCAAATGTCCTCCATACCACTGGAAACACATCACTTACCTAACTTTTCTTATCATAATCGCAGACACCTGGCTGGCTCTCCACTGTGGAATCTGAGTGTCTATTCAGAGTCATCCGCTTCTTCTTTCGGACTTCGTCCGTCGACTTGGGTTGAGCCTCTACCGTCGCGGAATACTAGTCCGCCGAGTACCTCGGGCTCGTATTGGGGTCTACCGAGTCCAACTGCACTATCCGACTTCAAGGTTTCTCAAGGACAGGACCCAGCAGCTCGATCTAGTAGCAGCTCAAGTTCCTCGTCATCGTTGGAATCCACCCCGCTCATTTTTGGTACTCCGCTTGGTTGTGAATCAGACTGTTTAAGACCAGAGTACGAAAATCAACCGCACTCTGGTCTATCCAAGCGGATCCAAGGGGAGTTCCCGATAGAAAACTCACTGTATGTTGGCCTTGATCTCGACCGAGTGCATCTATTAATATGAAGTTTTATGACAAAGAACACCGTGCTTTGAGCCTTCTATCCAAGCACAGCTGAAGACCGACTTGATGGCAATTATGGCAGATAATAACACACACAGTACGATACCTAAAACGGTCCACCTGTCCAGGACCATGATATTCAGAACTGACTCCATCTAGGTTATGGCTGGCAAAGCCGGCCGTCACATCCTCTTCATCCTTCCTCGATGGCTATGGACCAACAACCGTTTTCCCAACCACAGACTCTCCCACCATCTACTGGATACCATGTCGGATATCATACTCCGCAGGCCACAACGCAAGGCTTTTATCAGCCGGGAATTCCAGCACCTCAGTATCTTTGCTCGCCACACCCGGGTCTGCTTCAAAGCCGTCAGCACCCCCGAAGGTAGGCCATCTCCCTACAGCCACTGCTCGTTAGACCAAAGTTACTGACTCGTAGTATTGCATAGTTCTTCCATTCCATATTCCTTTCCCAGCAGCCACATTGCAGGCAGCCCACCAACAATAGCGGAACAGTCGTTCACTTCATCGTAAGGTTGCCAGGGTATCCAAAAAGAAATCACGACACTGACTAGCTTCTAGGCCTCCCTCATACTTAGTTAATCATCAAGAATATTATTATTCCCAGGCTCCTTCGCTATCGTCAGTCATCCCACACTCGTTATCTCGACCTTGTACACTGACATGTGAAGTTCAAGGTCAAATCCAAGCTCTTTAGCAGTGAGCCCTCAGTCACAACATATAATGACACCAGGAACAGTATACTCGTCACCCGATACAGCACCGGCAGGCTCAGACCCAGAACAGCAAGTTCGCGTCATTAGCTTCCGACCGAAGCCGCAATGTTGGGATCACGGATGCAACGGTCGTGAATTTTCAACTTTTAGCAACCTACTCCGCCATCAAAGGGAGAAGTCAGGCGTGGTTGCCAAAGCAGAATGCCCCAGCTGTGGTGCTGTATTCACGCGAACAACTGCTCGAAATATTCATGTCTCTCAAGGGAAATGTAAAGGTGGAGGCAGGGAAACATCAAGCGAGTGATGATTGCGCCCGTGACGGAGTGAACTCTCCATCGAATCCCAACAACCTAATACTTCTACAACAATACTGTTCAACTCGGAGCATCACGTTGCCTTTTTCAAAGTCACTCTCGAATGACTGCAGCGAAACAAGCTCGTCCCCCGATACCCTCACAGGAGCGGCGTTCGGCGAATAGGGAGCCTAGAACAGCGAACGAATTCTCGAATCCTTTTCAAGATAAGGATTTAGCGAGTCTATAAAAGACATATAGACAACTCAGCATTCATATCTACATTCATGGTGGAGTAAGGGGGCACTAAATTGACGGATATAGTGATATATATTGTACATACTTTCTTTTTTGGCTAAGCCTGCACTATTTACTTCCAAAGCATAGGCGCGAACTATCTACGCGTTCAAACATCTCGTCTGATATTTCAACTTTGATAAGTGCAGGACCTTAAGTTCTAGTGCGCATAGTCGAATTCTTTGTCCATGCATGCTATATTTTCTCCGGAAGGACTGTATTTGCAAGTCGGGAAACACTTTCTCGACAGATACTGACGTCGTGCCTCAGGCTCGTAACCACCACGTGGCCCTTCACATGCTTACATCACGCATCACCTGACCGGATCATGTCATCCAGTACAAGACGATGTGATGCCAGGGAACACCAAGTGACTCACTGTATGCTCTCCACCATGCCGTCGGCGTCCTTTTAAGTGTCAACTGCCCATGTTTGTATGACTTTCCAGGACCTTCTCTTTGGAAGGACTTGTCTAGCTTCCGGCCAATTGCGCCCACAACTACATCTCTAACGTCGATACTCAAGATGACTCGATTATCAATAGCATTCTACAACCTATGTAAAGTATCCCAAGCTTGCTGGCACTTACACTGTTTATTACCCCCTCGCATACCTCGGCCTAGCCTGTTACCTATCTGAGTCACTTTCTGTTCAACCGCTCGCTTCATCACGCTGTTCCGATAAACAACTGCAGCTTGTTTTTGACATACACTGTCTTGAGCAGCCTGAAGTATGGCGTCTATCTTTACTTACGATCCTGACCCTCCAAGGGTCTCTTCTCCGTGGTCCACCTCTGGATCCTCCACCCCACAGGTAGCTGGGACAGGGGGCCGCACAGTGACTCGGAATCATTCTGCTACCAATCTGGATCGCCCAGATCCCAATGTCTTATCTGACTATGGTATTACGAAGCTAGAGCCGGAGCCGCAAGAAGGGCCAACTGAGTACAAGCTGCATCTTCTTCTTCGAGCAAGGAGACTCTATACAGCTATGTCTACCGGTCATCTCGTTGGCGGTTCCTATCATTCCCGCTTGCCTTTGTCTACCCCGGTTCCAACATCTTCTAGTTCTGAAACAGCCTCGAAGCAGTTTCAAGTCCGATCTACCCAGAGCCGTCAGCAACGATTGCAACAATTGACCACTCAACTTCTGTGGCGTTTACAGCAATCTTCGCCTTTCCATTCGTCTACTGTTGCCAATCTTGTGCTCCCCGTTCTCCCAGAGGCAGTATTGGAACCTGGAATCCTTCAGAAACCGGCTCGCTTACTCCCTGGTCTTGAGGAGAGCCAGGGTGCTCTGTACGAGATCGGGGTTGCCGACGATGGCACGTTTGTCGGACTCACTCATGACGAGCTGGAAGAAAGCCTGTTGAATTTACAGGTGATGGCAGGTAGCCTTGGTTGCAAGGTCGAAATTCTTCGCCAGGTAATTGTTGGAAACTGCGAATGGACTGAGGACGCATGTGCACCAAATGCCGAAGTTGGCAAGGTCCATGCAGAAGATCTTTGGGTCGCCGAGGCTCTTGTGAGTCCGGACTGGGACTATTACCGAATTGAATCGCCAAAGAATGGCTCCTACGAGGGCAACTCACCGTCACTGGTGGCCAGGCAAGGAGGGCTGGAGGGCGATCACTCCAAAACGGAGCAATTACGCATTTCCATCACTGGCCCAACTACAGCTGGAAAATCGTCACTTCTGGGTACACTGACCTCATCCATCCTCGACAATGGAAGAGGTACCAGCAGACTTGGTCTTCTCAAGCATCGGCACGAAATTTCTTCCGGTATCACTAGCTCAGTTGCGCATGAGCTGATAGGGTACGCCGCCAATGAACAGTCCGAGGACACCCTCGATGTAGTCAATTATTCATCGGGCAATGTTGCAGCGTGGGATGATGTACATGCAGCCTCAGCACAGGGACGTCTAGCATTCGTCTCTGACCTCCCGGGGTCGGTTCGTTATCTGAAGTCTACACTTCGGGGCCTGATCAGCTGGGCTCCGCACTATGTATTGCTGTGTATTCCGGCCAATTGTGACGATGAGGCCACAAAGGAGCCTCAACCCGACCCCGGGGAGCAAACCACCGATGTCAACTTGGCATTGTCTCACCTCGACCTCTGCAATAAGTTAGAGATCCCTACAATAGTGGTTATCACGAAGATGGACCTTGCATCTCGCGCGAGCCTGAAACAAAATCTTACGAAAGTTCTATCGGCATTGAAGCTTTCTGGCAAAAAGCCCGCCATGCTGCCTGTGCAATCTGGCAGAACTGAGGCATCACTTGACCTGCATCACGTCGGAACGAAGGATAATATGGAAATCAAGAAGCTGATCGCTACAACAGAAAATTGGTCTTCTACCGTTCCAATAATCCTTACAAGTGCTGTCGATGGCTCAGGAATAGGGAGGTTACATGCTTTGCTGGGAAATCTCCCAATCCCCGCAAGACCATCACTACGAACCATTTCCCCGTCGAAGGCACTGCCACCGCCGGCACTTCCTACAAATATTTTCGATGTAGACGAGGTATTTGCCATTCCTCCATCGAAAGTCTACTCAATGTCCGCGGAACAGTCTTCAAAGGAGAACCACGGTGTGGTTCTCTGTGGCTTAGTCCGCTACGGATCAATTTCAATAGGTGACGAGTTGGTCATCGGACCCCTTCTAGATAACGCCCTACCGGAACATGGAGGCAGGGCTCGTTCAGAGCGATACTCAGACGCCCAGCCTCAGTCTGAACCCTTTCGGAGTAGGCCATCATCGGGAGACTTTTCTACTTCGTTTGTCCAAGGATCATTTCCGGGAAAGATACCCTACCCAACTCAAGCGCACTGGCAACGTGTCCGAGTAGTCAGTGTTCGGAACCTCCGATTGCCCGTCCGGAAGTTAGTCGAAGACCAAGTAGGCACAGTAGGCGTGGAGCCTGTTCCCAATTCCCAAGACGAGCCGCCTCCTCGGCTTGGTAGGGTTCGGAAAGGAATCATCCTGGCCAGCTTTCCAGCACCACCTGCCAACTCCATTCCCAAGTCACTATTATTCCACACGGGCTTTGTCGCTAGCTTTGACTCGAGTCAATTCGCTTCATCGCTATCCCCACCACTGCTACTGGGAGGGAACGCGATCGTATACATTGCCAACATTCGGTCCACGGTTAAAGTGACTTGTATGGCACTTGCGGACGATAAAGTCGTCTCTTCGCCTCCGTCGCCAACAGAACCTGAGTTCTTCAGCTTTGATAGCGATGTTAATGACCGCGATAAAGGTAGCCAATCCGAACTAAACTATATGATCAGGTCGTCGGCCAATTTGGATGTTGGGGATGTCAAGATTACATGTTGTTTCGTGACGTCGGTTGAATGGGTCGAAGTTGGGTCTCGCATACTTCTCATGCCAGGGGCATCGACTGCATTCGTTTCTCCACATGGCTCAGGCTCACCTTCCGGACTTGAGGGCTTTGTTGGTCGGGTTTGTGACGTGGTTTCCACCGCTGATTCCAGTAAATAAGATGAGTCACTGTTAGCTGTCAAAGTTTGTCAGATATCAGAAAGATCATAAAGTTATATACTTAAGAATTTTCCTTTTCGTTCAATTCACACACTGATGTGTGTTTTCCTGAATGCTTTGGACATAATGTGCTCCGTATACTAGTTGTCGCTGATACAAGAGTAGAGATCATAGAACTAAGCAACTGGCACGTGCGGTGTGGGGAAGGTGACTGATCGGCCTAAGGCGGCGAACGTGCCGCTGTTAGTGTGACTTTAAATGACCTCAGGCTCACGAATACCCCAACAAAAGAAGACGGTATTCCTTCCACAACCCAGTAACCTTGCTCAGCTCCCGACGGGGTTGTGTAAGATTCATGGAACACTGGTACTCCTGGCCAAAGCTATTTTGAAGCGATTCGTCTCTCACAGGTACTTCTGAGTGTCCGACACTTGACCGAGTTTGATTGGATAGGCATCATTCTGTGGCACAATCCATTTGGTGGTTCCGCCGCCGCATCCTCAGCTACTCATTAATACTATTCCCTACAGTACTACGTTTACCCCGGATTTGACCCGCCAGATTCCGCGCCATCCTCAACAATCAAGCAATCAGGAATTATCGCGACACAAGGAGCACGGCCTTCGTATTGACTGTGCTACACTCTACTTCGCTAGCTTATATTGGCCTTGTGATGTCCTATAGCTATATCAAGTGCCTGTGCGCAGCTAGTACGAGATGACCTCATCTGTCAATAACATGGCAGAAGCTAGCAGTGCGTACGCAGGTTTTAGAGTTAGCACCGATTCAACTCAGCACTCAGACGACGATGATGAGTTTCTTTCAAGTGCGAGTACGACCTCCGAGGTGGGACAAGAGCATTTTGTGGAGTACAAGCAACCTGCGTTAGAATCCATAAGTGACCAACAGGGGACCCTGTGTAACTCAGCAGCACCATGTACGAAAACCTTACAGGCTCAGGAAGTCGAAACCTCCGAAGTGAAACCGGTAGAAAATAGGTCCGTATACGATGGCAAAGCTATGGGTGGTACCAGACGGCCTCTGCACTTGCTTGACCTACCCATGGATATATTGCAGGTAATCATTAAAGAAGTAAGCACGGTCAACTCCCTTTGAGACAACTCCTTCTTTCTGTTTCTAATCATAGTAATTTTCTTTGACGATATAGGTGACGCATACCAACGACCTGACCTCGCTAGCTCTGACATGTTTCAGTCTGCATGCTTTGGCCATTCCTCAAATGTATTCTCGGTTTGATATCGTATGGCCAGAGCCAATGTCACCATCTGTCCATCCCACAGGTGTCGATGCTCTTTCATATGGATTGGCAACACTAGTAATGGGCGAAGATGTTTTCCACGAGCTTCCTCCACCCCACCGTCCCGTTGCGCCCTGTCATCACTGCGGCTGTAGCGCCCAGCATGTTCATCAAGGCTCCCGACTTGAGACAGACGGTATACGGAGGATACGTCGAGGGAACCACTATGCACAATATACGCGCAAATTTTCTGTGGGAAATGGACCGCCGGAGTGTGTCCAAGAGTACTCTGTGACGAAAGAAACAGGCAAAATGCTGGGAACGTTGGTAGCGTTGGCTATCGCTCGCATGGTAAACCTAGAGTCTTTCATCTGGGATATGCCGACTGGGGTTTTGCGGGACGTTTGGATAGCGCTATCATCTCTAGCAGACCGACCGGGACATGAATGCCGTCTAGAACGTGTTTGGGTTCGTTGGCACGATAACTCCATGATACGTATGGTTCGGACACCATCAGACATGACACTCCCAGGCATGCCGTCTCCCTTTATCTCTACATCTGCTAGGTCAACGCGTCTACAAAATTACGCCCATGTAGAGTATCCTACTCTTTCAATCTTACCCCCGCTGAAGAGTTTAAGCGTTCTCGATATAGATGAGTCGTCATATCTCGAGGAAATGGCTGTACTCATCGAGCGCTCGCGAGAGCGCTTAAAAGAACTGCGCATCGGGATTTCCTCGAGAGTATATCAGTACAATTGGCTGAAAGCATTAGGAGGCTGGTCTCCTGTGCAACAAGACACGTCCAACCCTGTGGTGTCCGGTTGGCCTAAAGTCGGCGGTGTACTCGGCGTCCTCCTGGGTAATCCCCACACTCAATTTCCCTTTGAACTAGCAGCCGATCAGCCTTCCTCGAAAGAGGCGCAACCGGATCAGCATGACGGTCACCAGGGGCCCAACAGGTCGGTTCCGCCAACTGGGGATGTTGCTAGCAACGGCTCTTCTACTGGACATTCGACCACACAACTTTCGGATTCGGTACCTCTAGAGCACTCTCCCAAAACCACTGGCGCTCCTAGGATCGATTGTGCAACATCGCCCCAAGCGACCGAGGAGCCAAATTCCACCCAACTATCGAGACTCGGAGATCTACCAGAACCATCAAACAAGTGTTTGGGCGTCAACAGGCCCGTTGCATCCGCCTCGATGATAAGCCCTAAGTCTGATAGGCTGAAGTTGGAGGTCTTTGAACTAGAGCGCGTCTGTTTGTCCATCCCAGTCATGATGCATGCACTAGACTGGCCCCGGATTACAACACTCACAATACTTCGCTGCGATGGCCACGAAAAGCTCTGGAGAGCGCTCCGTCGCCAATTTTCTCCATCCGCTGCTCTGCGCAGCAGTCCAACGCCAGAAAATAAAGATGTAAATAGCTCCTCGTCGGAGTACTCTCTAAAGCTCAAGCATATTCACACAGATGCTGTGTCCCCATACCTGCTACTCTTTATCAAGGATGCCATTGCGCCCAATACACTGGAAACCTTATTTTTGCATGAGGCTCCTATGTACGACTCTATCGTTCATGTTGACGCAATCTATAGAAATGTGATCCGTAACCATCGAACGAGTTTGAAACATCTCTTAGTTGATAGCACAGAGCGGTCACCTGGTGGGCTTGAGATCAGCACAAACCGCTGGCGCAAATGGATGTTCACCCGGGAAATGATATCCTTCATTACCAGCGGCCGTATGCCACGGCTGCGCGAACTATCGATGACGATGCATTCCAAGGACTGGGTAAATTTATCTGTATTAGTACTCTGTGGCTAATCCCGTGCTAACCCTCTTTAGCATTACTTTCTCCAGAGGCTCCCCAATATGCCCCAGTTACGTGCCCTTCATATTCCTCACATAACCAATCCGATTCATCGAGACCCGAAGGAACTCGCATTGCAGATCCTTGATATTGTTACAATTCGCCCCGAAGTTGGGATAAGCTACATTGGAATGATCAACAAGTGCTATGAAATCCTCGAGGGCAAGCACGGTGAGAAAGACGACTTCGATGATGCGGACGACAGCCACAGCGAGGGTTTTGTCCCAGGCAGTGATGACTGGGCACCGTCCGACACGGAGGATGACGATTCGGATGATGGCGGCGCTGGGAGCGCCATGGAGTCGAACTCGGAGCTATCGTCAGACGACCACAGTTCATCAGATGGATACGATTCTGATCTCGAAAGCAGCAAATCGCGCGTGGCTTTTCGGCTACGTGAAATACTATTTTATGATGACAAGATCTCCATCTTCAAGGCACGACATGGAGTTCTATGACCTGCAAACTTGCGTATTGCCACTGGCATGGTATTGGGTGATTCGATTGGATTACCGCTTTGTATTCCACTTGTTCAGTATTATTGTTTTCTTCGCGACCTTTGAGATACCATTTGATCGGACTGTGGCAGAGTAGAATTCGTATTTCTGTCTTTCTATTTGGGGTTGGCGTGATGTTGCATGTTTCGGGTTATAACATTGCATGAAATGAACGCTGCTGCGCCTTATGTTTCTTTGGAGTGTACGCTTGGTAGGCACATTAACATAAGCTTCCAATTCTGAGAGATTGTTGTCCCAGGGCTACATTAAGTTAAGTTATTCCGGCTCTCCCTCGCACTAGAACTCAGCTTCTATGCATTCTATGACTAAGCTATGAAATTAATGTCTGCACTAAGACTGAAACGTGAGGGCGGCTGACTAAGCACAAACCACCTCTGCAATCACCGCCGCAAGACAGCAATCGCAAGGCTTGAAGATACATCTAGTCCCGCCCCAGTCTGCCAGTGTTCAGATAATAACTCTGTATTAATACTTACATTAATACAAGGACTCTTTCTTTGTTCTGATTTTTCGGTGTTTTGCGCGTACACGTCACCATGAAGCTTGTCCGGTATGTTGCCTCAAGCTGTTGAAGAGCTGTTTCCACAAACAATTCGCGACCATAAGCTAGCCGACTGATACTGACATGACTTGCTGTCAGGTTTTTGATGAAGTGCGCCAATGAGACGGTGACGATTGAGTTGAAGAATGGTCAGTCTCCCCCTGCCGCAACCCTGGCAATCCCACCGATTGCCCTCGTACACATCCTATCAGATGTTCTTTTCTTTTTTTTTGTTCCTTCTAACACTTAGCCCCAGGCACAATCCTCCATGGCACAATCACGTCGGTCTCCCCGCAGATGAACACCGCGCTGCGCACCGTGAAGATGACCCCCAAGGGCCGCGACCCTATCTCGCTCGACACCATCAACATCCGAGGCTCGACAATCCGCTACTACATTCTTCCGGACAGCCTGCCACTGGATACTCTCCTTGTCGACGACCAGCCGAAGCCTAAGAACAAGGCGCGCAAGGAGGCTGACCGCGGCGCTCGCGGCGGCCGTGGTGGCCCTCGCGGCAGGGGCGGCCGTGGACGCGGCCGGGGACGTGGGCGTGGATTCTAAACGGGAACATAGACAATGACTAGGAGTTTTTCTCTTCTTCCGATTTGATTCGTTTTGGGTGATATCTGCGATGGTTTCATTTTTGCACCTCGAGGGTTCAGCTTCTATTATTCCTTCGTGCAATGGGCGGGAAAAAAGAGAGTTCTAATTTACCTTTTTTTTTTCTTTTCAATAATCTTGTCGGATTCTGGTCGTATATCTCAGCGACAGAGAGAGCGCTTGACATCAACGAGGCTATCGAACGTTATATGCGGTTGTTTTTGGCACGGTTGACAGGCAGCTATACCTCGGGTCTCGTACAAGCTCAAGGCATGATAGGCTCTTGTCGCGGGGAGAGTGGGTTTTATCACGCATGAACGAGGAAGCGAGATCATCAGACATTGCGGGCTGAGATGCGTTGGTGGGAGGATCCACGGATCAACATCTAAAGAAGTCCGGGTGGCATGGTCTGCCATAGGACACTTGAAAACGATATCTCGCAGGAATTGATAACCTTGGGAACGAATACGTGATGGATGATAACGTCCATCTGCCTGTAAAACATCACTCAATCAGTCATCTCGGTCATTAGTCTATTGCTCTATTTTTGGTGTCTATGTATCCGTACTATATCATCATCCCATCACGCCGTTTCCTTCCATATCCGAACAATAACCAACTTCTCCCACCCAGCCTGCTGACCACTGTTCCCAACTGTCTCTGCCTGCCACCCATCCCCCCAAGCCCTTATCCTCTCTTTGACCTCCTGCGGCCGATTCTGCGCACAAAACAGCACATATGCCACCCCACGGCCAGGAGTCAACAGCCCCGGAATCTCCTCCAACAGCCGATCCGTGGTCTCCATCCCATCTCTTCCCCCGGCATACGTCAGCGACAAGAAGTACGAGTCGCGCTCAAACTTCGCCGACCGCGACATCCCCGTCTCGTCGACATCCTGTTCCGTCACGGAGGGTAACCGTGGCAGCTCCTCGCTGGGCACATACGGTGGATTGAACAGAAGGACGTCCACGCTACCTGGGCGAAGGGCGCTTCCTAGATCGGCCATGACCGAGGACAGATACACCGTCTTCTGACCGTTGGGCTCTTGTGATTCATTATCGGTCTGTCGTTCTTTGATTGCTTTATTGGCTGTCTCACGGGTCGCGATACAGGCATTCCGATTCACATCTATCCCTAGAGGGAGGACATCGCGCCGTCCAAAGATCAACTGCGAATTGGCTGCTACGAAGCCTAGCACGACTCCCGAACCGGTTCCAAGCTCAACGACGAGGGGAGAGGCGGTGGATTGGTCTGGGGACGAGGGGGTCGTGTTGAAGCGCTGCGTGAGCCATGCTGATTCGGACGGCGAGGCGAGGGTATCGAGGAAAAGGTAGGAATCTTCGGAGGGTTCGTAGATGGTATCGAAGGAGACGTGGGATGTGCACGGAGTGGGGAGCATTTTGTTGACGTATTAGCCTTGGTATATATATTACCACACCACTTGGCAATGATCACTCCAAGTACCCAGTTATGAATATAAAATCGCCGTCAGTAGGATACCGCCGTTCAACCCTTCGCAGCAATACGATAGTACTCTATCATCAATAAATGCACAGTAGTTTAAAGTCTCAATCAGATAACCCGATAAAAACCTAATCCCAGCCCTCCAATTGGCCAATCGCTCTCCGCCTCCACCGAACCGCGGCAATACCATCATCATCGACCGCATCGCAACAACTTCTCTCCAATACACTCGCCCAGCAGAAAAACCCCCAATTAAATTAAGCCTCCAACATGCGCGCCCTCTCCCGCCTGCTGATGGCCACACCCTCCACTATGGGCTCCAAATCCAGCCTCAGCGAAGCCCTCGCCCTCCTCCCTCCCCTCCAACTCTACCGCCGCATCCTCCGCGTCCACCGCAAGAAACTCGACCCCGAGATGCGCATCCTCGGCGACTCCTACCTCAAGAGCGAGTTCAGGGCCCACCGCAATGTGGAGAATCCGTTGCATATTGTACGCTTTTCTTCATTTTCTCTTGTGATCTACAAACATACCTTGTACCTTGTGGGGCATATGGTTTCGGAGAACACAGCTAATGAATGTAGATCGGGTTCTTGACGGAGTGGCAGTTGTACGCCCAGAAGTTGGAGGGCGATACCTGGGTTGGAGAGAAACTGGATAAGAATAAGTTGGATAAGATGAGTGGTATGCCTTTCTTTCCTGTCTTTTTCGCTTTCTCTTTCATTTTTGGTGTATGTCGGGAGCTAACGAGGGTATGATGCAGACCAGCAGATCGGCCAATTATACGAACTCATGAACGCTATCAAGAACGATGGGGAGGGTGAGGGCGAGGGCCAACAATAAGTGTGTTAACCGTGGTGTTTCCGTGATAACTCTATGACGATCGCATTGCCTGGTCTTAGATATACCTCCGTGTGATGAGCGGTACGACACTTGTAGCGATGTACTCTATTATCAAGAGCTGTCGGTGTCTGGGGCTACAAAGGGCGGCATACTGGATATTATATGGTCCGTAAAAGGACATGCTAGGCAGGGACTCAGTTAACGAATGGGGTGTATGATAGAATGTACTATATTATATTATATCATTTGCAGTGCTTTGGATATCATGTACATACATATACTAGATAGAATCCATGTAAGGGTTACTGTTACCACAGTTCAGTATATAGGGATGTACTAGAGCAGTGATCTACCAGTAGCTACATATGCATACACGATGCATAGACATATCTCAAGAATCAAGAACAATATAAGTCCTATCTAAAAGTATGTATGTATGTATATGCATCCGGCTATTGTTAACTCCCCCCCCCCCCACACCAATCAACACCGTATCCGGCTCCCTCACGCCCTTCCCAAAACAACCACCAAAATCAATGACTAATCGCCCCCGATAAGAAGCAGTTAAACTTTTATATACCCCAGAAAAAGCAATCTACAGCATCCTTCAATCCATTCCCCCAGAAATCCCTCCCAGTAAAGGCAATTAACACGCCAATCTCCCCAGCCCAAACAAGAACCACAAAAGAAAACCAAAAGGAAAGGAAAAATGCCCTCCATCCTCGAAGACCCCACCACCACCCTCCCCGCCCCTCAACCCGCCCAACAAGCCTCCCAAACCCTAACCCCCCGACCAGCCCACTTGAAAGATGGCTCCCCCGTAACGCTGTACCCGGTGGCCAACGGCCCACAAAGCGTCCCCGCGGACCTGGTTGCGCTGCTGCAGCGCGAGTTCAGCGCCGAGATCCAGGCCGGGTGCACGTATCCGATGGAGGAGCCGATGACGCTGGAGCGCTTCGCGGAGTACTGGTTCGGGACGTTTGCCGTGGTGGCTGTCCTTGGAGAGGAGGAGGGGCTTCGCGAGGGCCGCGATTGGGAGAGGGAGTGTTTGGGAACGTTTTATATTAAGCCTAATTATCCTGGTTTGTTTTCTCTTTTCCTTTCT